>NW_027098219.1:0-160000 GCF_019320115.1 Miscanthus floridulus
GGAGTCAGCAAATCCGTAGCTGCATACTCTGTCCTCCTCACAGCCACCTCGATGACCGTGCGTTCCGAGTCCTGAGGCTCAGTACACAAGGGCGCACCAGAGGTCTGACAAGAAGTCGACTGAGGGTTCAGGGAAGATGAAGGCCTAAAAGTTGATAAGGAAACTCGCTAATAAGAATAAGAAAAAAGGAGAACAGAAGCAAAGAAATAAAACCAGAATTCACTCACTCAGCTATCTTTTTCTTCATAAAACCAAAAGAAGACCTCGCAGGGGGAACCACAGCAGCAAAAACATCACCACCACCCTGCGATGGGAGTGGCATGGTCGGCACTGGAGCCCCAGAAGAACTCAAGCTCGACGACCACTTACTACAAGACAACAAGCCCAAAGTTAGAACAAAAAGAGGTGTTCAAAAATAGAAAAGTAAGGGAACAACTCACCGACACGTGACAAGGGGCGCATCATCAGCCTCGTCTTCCTCGGTCTCCAACAAGGCAGCCACAGCGCCATCTAAAAAAGGAGAAAAGTACTCGGTCAAAGGCACAAACAAACAATAAAAAGACAAAACATGATTATATGCTCACCTAGGAGCACGCTACCTATAACTAGAGTACCTGGATGAGTACTTGGCTGGCGAGATTTCTTGGAAGCAGGCAAACCAGAGGAAAACAATCCGCCCGTCCTCTTTTTCTGCCACTACGAGGAGCTCGGGGAACTGGACGAGGAACATACTCTTCATATACTGTCAGAAAATGAGGAAGAAACACCAGGAAGCATCATGGTAGCTTGAAACTTACTAGTTAAGGATGCTCCAGCAAGATTCTCCCTAGTCTCTGCAATGGTAGAGCAATCATCAAGGGAGACAGGGTCTATGAAGTTATGCCCCAATTCCTATAAAAGAAAGAAAGAATAAGCAAAAGTGAAGACAGCAAAGTAAATACAAAAAGCACCCGAATAAGGAAAAATAACTCACAGCAGGAGGCGGGTTGTTAGCGCAATACTCAAGAACAGTGTGTGGGACGACGCTCACTCCTTTTAGCATCTTCTAAAGGTGCTCGAGCACCTCCTCATCGGTCAACTCAAGGGCAGGGACCATACGAGAAGGATCCTCTGCCCCTGAGTACTCAAAACCAAAATTTTTCCGCTCCTTCAGAGGCTGAACACTACGGCAAAGAAAACTACAAATGATCCCAAAGACGGTCAAGCCTTGCTATTTCAAAGTACATATCCTTTCAAGAAATGGCTTGATCATCTGGAGCTCATCCTTTGTCAGAGGGTTCTTTTCCCATTGGTCATTAACCAAGGGACTAGATCTAGAATGAACGGAAAGAGGAGGAATCAAATTGGCAGCATAAAACTAGTCGGCACGCCAATCCCTCACAGAATCAACTAGGTCATAGTCAAAGAATTTGCTCTTAAGACCCTGGCAAAACTGAATCCCACAGTCACCAAGAACATTGGTGTCATCGCGGCAGGGTTGTGGCTTTAGACGAAAGAAGTAACGAAAGAGAGAAAGAGAAGGAGGAATTCTAAGGAAAGTTTCACAAAGATGAACAAAAACAGAAAGATGAAGGACAGCATTGGGAGTAAGATGATTCAAGCTAATCCCAAAATAGCCGAGGAATCGATGAAGAAAAGCAGAAGCAGGAAGGTAGAACCCAGCACGGATAAAGGAGATGAAAAGAACGATCTCACCAAGACCTAGAGTTGGCACCCGATGCTCGCCTGGGGCTTTCCAATCAGCAAACTCCTTGCTCTAGAGCAGACCATCACTCATGAGCTCACGCAACTGGTCCTCAGTCATAGTCGGAGCCAGCCAGATCTTCTGAGCAACCCTCATGGCCATGAATTCTTGATTTTCAATAACGGAGAGCGATGCTTCCTCATCGACAAAGGTTGTTTGGGACTTACTCGCCGACTTCTTCTTACCCATATAATAGGAAAAGCAATGGGGCACTAAGAATCGAGAAGGCTCAGACAAGCAGCGCTTAGATGACGGCGGCAATGGCGACGGCGGATTTTCGAAGGCTAGGGTTTCAAGGCAAAGGCAGGGTACCAAAGAAAACAAGTAGAAAGGCCTTTAAATAGATTTTACAGCAGTAAAAACATGGCCCACTAGGCCCGTTTAAGCAATGCACGAGAATACAACGGTCCATCTCTCACCACAACTGACACAGCTGAAAGAACAGGACGGCACATCTCCACACAACGGTATAGTTCAATGGGCAGATTTCAGACTTCTCCATCCAGCACCATGACAGAGCTATTCATATTTGCTACAAAAAGAACCCATCAACCATGAAGCAATGGAAGGGTTACCTCACAAGGAACACAAAGAACCTGGTTCTTAGATAAAGAACTCGGAAATCTCACAAACAACCGGGACATCAGCAGGATAAAGAATGACAACTCAGAAGACAAGATTCTTTCCATTATAAATGGTTCTAAAAATAGAAGATTACACATCTTACAAGACCCAACGAACTCGGTACTACGACAAGCAAGGTAGCAAAGAGGAACCCGGACACACCTAGGCTCTAGAACGACTACGTGTTCCAAATTGCTACTCGATAGAACAAACCGCACTCGGCTACACTATTTTCTTCAAAGGACGGACGTAGTGCATCCAAGGCGGAAATCAGCAGCACGGTGGAACAACATGGAGCAGAGAAGGCCGGCAGGCATCTGTCTACCCAAGTCTGATGTGATGCTGGATATGGTGTTGATCTGCACCAGACAGTCTTAGGGCAGGCGACGAGGATCAACCCAGAACTGCCAGATGAAGGAACGTATCCCACATCACAAAACTCCCTCCGACTACCACCACGTACTTCCAAGTACATGCTGCTGCAGGATTAGTCTACCTTTAATCCCTATCACAAGACTCCCTCCAGCTACGGTAAGATACACAAGAACTGCAAAATACACCCGGAGGCTGCTCTACTTCACAAACTACCATATTCATGACTACGCAGATCTCAGACCACACAACAAAATGCTCGATGAATCAAAACAGCACACAAGGAAGATATTTATAGGACAAAGAAATGGTGCACATGGACCAAGAGCACCAATGGAACAAACCTAACAAAGGACACAGTGAAAAGACAAAATTCAATGAAAGAGGACTCAGGCGTGAAGGAGCAGTACTCAAGAACAAGCATATTTGGAAGAATATACCAACACTGTACAACTCATGAACAAACAGCATTTACTATCAACCACCACCATACAACTATATCTGACAACAACAAACTACCAAAGAATATGCCAAGACCCTGTATCCGAGTTCTTTTTGAATAAAAGAACCCAGAAATGTGCTCGGGGACTGCAACAGGAAAGGTTTTCAATTCTTCAAACAACCCAGAATCAAGACCCTCCTCTAACTTTTTGTTCCAAATAGCAAGAGGCTCGGGGGCTACACTCGGTGAGTGCGCTTTTTGTTCAAGACAGCGGTTCAAGACCCTCCAACTTTTTGTTCCAAATAGCAAGAGGCTCGGGGGCTACACTCAGTGAGTGCATTTTTTCTTCAAAAAGGCGCACATCACTCAGAAGACTTCTTCAAAACAGGAATTTTCAAACAACATAAAGATTCAGGACCCTCCAACTTTTTGTTCCAAATAGCAAGAGGCTCGGGGGCTACACTCAGTGAGTGCACTTTTTCTTCCAAAAAGCGCACGTCATAGAAAAGACTTCTTCAAGGCAGACCACTTCAAGACCTTACGACAAAAAGAACCCGGACCGAGCCATATCCAAGTTCTTTTTGACCTTCAATGAAGAAACAGAGCAATTTCAAGGCAAGATCCTCCAGCTCCTTGTTCCAAATAGCAAGAGGCTCGGGGGCTACACCTAGATGGATGAACTTTATTTCAAAAAGCACACACCACTCGAAGATCCAAAGAAGCGCTACATGGTTTCACTAAAGAAAGCACTCAGACGACCCTTGTTCCTACTCGACAAGAGGAACAAGACGAGGCTTCCAGAGTTCAACCATGAAATGCTCGAGGGCTTGTCGATGCAGGACCCACAGGATACCCCACAATGAAGAGAGAAGATCTAGTCTAACTAGGATTCTTCCCATGTAATCCTAGTAGTAATACTACCCTGTAATTCTACTAGGACTCTACATTATAAACCGACTAGGACTCTGGCCTCCTGACTATATAAAGGAAGGCAGGGCTCCTTGGATCGGGAGTTCAGAGAAAAAATATTGTACGACACTTGATAATCAATCCAATGCAAAGGCTCAGGCCGATTGGACGTAGGGCTATTACTCGATCACAATCGAGGGCCCAAACCAAGATAAATCGACTGTCTCTTGCGTTTACCGTCGAGTTCTGCATACGCTGAAGCCTGAACATACTACCCTGGGTACCCCCGTGGCAGGCTATCGGTGGTTAAACATCGACAGTCCCTGAACACAAACATCGCCGGCGGCCGGCCACCTGCAGCTGCAGAGCGGTGGCGACGACCAGCGCTTGATGCACGGACGATAGCACAAGCAGGCACAGCAAGAACGCCATGGCTGAGTGGCTGTAGGCAGCGTGGATCGGCGGGCGGGGGGGGGGGGGAGGGGCCGGTGCATCAATGGAAATATGGGGAGGGTGAGGAAAAAGAAGAGGTAGAGGAAAGAAAAAAAAGAGAGAGAGGAAGAAGAGACCAACGTCCTTCAATCTTGTTCTACATCCGCCACTGGCTGTAGGCCTGTAGCCCACCACCACAATCACGGCTTCGTTCTACAGCTAGCTACTAGGGAAGAAAGTTTTGAGTTATGGATCGAGTTTGGTGGGTGAAAAGGGAGTAGCTATGTGCCTTCTTCTTATAGCTAGGCCGTGCAGAGTTGACTAATCTTACTGCTACATCCATCCTAAATTATAAGTCATTTCAAAAATCTTGGAAAGTCAAAGCATCTTAAGTTTAATCAAATTTATATAATAAGATAATAACATTTATGATGCCAACTAAGTATCATTAGATTCTTCATCTATTATATTTTTATAGTATATCTATTTGATGTCATAAATATTTATAATTCTCTCACCAACTTTGGTCAAAGTTGAGATGCTTTGACTATCTAAGATTCTTGGAATGACTTATAATTTGGAATGAAGGAAGTATTGGGGATGAAAACGGATCGAACGGATATCACTGATATTATATTTGTTTTTATATTTCTGTCCGGATTCAGATTCGAATACGGATTGTGTCAACCATATCGGATAGGATACGATTGGATATCGACATTATAAATATGCGATTTGAGTATTCGGATACGGATACGGTATCGGATGTTGAATATCCAGACTCGGATACAGACAGATATGAACCCTTTAAACGAATTCGGTCTCGAATACGGTCGGAAAATATCCATACCGTTTTCACCCCTACTTGCTGCACTATATATATATATATATATATATATATATATATATATATATATATATATATATATATATATATATATATATATAGGGAGAGTATATTCAGTAGCCAACTACAAAATAAGTTATTCTGTAGCCACCTCCATTTACTATAATTTTATATACTAATTTACGATAATGTCAATACATATTTACGATAGTTGGGTTACTATAACACATAGAAATATTTACCATAACGTTATAGTAAACCACTTAGTAAGGAGTTACTATAATCTCAAAAATTAACATAGTAATTATCGTAACTCAAAGTGGCTACAGAATAAGTTATTTTGTAGCCAACTACAGGGTATATATATATATATATATCGTTGACTGGTGGAAAAGGAAAGCATGCAAATGAGAAAGTCCTCGTCATCGTGTGTGCATGTGCAATAATACGGTTGGCGGCCGGGAGAGCTGCAGGTTCAGCGTGTTGCTGCATTCCCCCACAAATCAGATTTGATGATCGATCGAGCTGCAGAATGATAAACACGCAAGCAAGCTTTCAAACGGAGGCATGCATGCATGCGTACGATCCAACTCATATGATTGATGGATTCGGTATTGGTAGGTCGTCCATGTCCATGGATCCACATTGCTGCTATCTCGCGTCGTCTTCCATTCAATTAATTGATGATTTAGCTAGCTACCGT
The DNA here is from genome assembly GCF_019320115.1 of Miscanthus floridulus. Lineage (NCBI taxonomy): Eukaryota > Viridiplantae > Streptophyta > Magnoliopsida > Poales > Poaceae > Miscanthus > Miscanthus floridulus. The sequence continues at coordinate 6,074 of NW_027098219.1, forward strand.
TTCAATTTCCTAAGGCCACGCATGCAAGCATATATAGGTCGTCGGAAAGGAGAAAAAGCATCCAACGTGTGTACAAGAGGTGGGACTTGGGCTGGGCCCTCTCGTGCTTCGTGCTGCTTCGGGTCATGCCCTCTAGGCACGGGAGGCACGTCGGGCCATACTGATATGGCACGGTGAATCTTTTCTTCGGCCCAAGCTCAGCCCGTGGCACTGTCGGCACGTCTTCGGGTAGTGCCAGCCCAAACACGACCCTCCAAATATCTTTGCTAGTTTTCTTTTTCGCTTGTAAATATATATATATATATATATATCTTGTGTGTACTATTTTTATTAAAGTTTTAATGATTTTCATAATATATTCAAGAGATGAGAGATAGTATAGTAAATGTTATAAAATTGTATTGTATAGTTGTAGAAGTGTCTACGTGCTATTCTCCTATCGTGCCAATCCAAGCACGGCCCAAAATACGGGCCAGGCCATGTGGCCCGCTGTGCTGAGATCTTAGACACGGCACGGCCCTCATGTCGTGCCGGCACGGCCCAAAATATTTCGTGTCGTGCCGTGCTAAAAGATTGTGCCATAACCCGTCTCCAAATGGCACGGCAAGTCCCAGCTCTAGTGTGTACAGTTCGTTTTACTCCAATAATTTCCTCGCTCGATCGTCTATCACCATCTATCAGCTTGTGCAAAGTGTGTGCATGAGCACTAGGATGAGCACAAAGAGCTGACGATAGTCCTAGATATTCTACGTCTGCGTGATGAGCGAGCCAATTCATTTACAAGAATCCAACAGGGCTTGCAAGATTACAAACGGCGTGCCGGGCCGGTCAGTGTGTACGTGCTCAGCTGTTCATATTATTGAAGCGACTATATACTCCTTTGTCCCTTTATATTTGTTGCTATGAGCAACGTGTGGGTCAAACTTTTTGAACTTTGACTATGTTTGCTCAAAATATTAACAATATTTATATCTCTAAATAAATTTAATATGAAAATAGATCTAACGATCTATCTAATTAATTATGTATCATATATATTAATATTTTCTTGTATATATTTGGTTAAAATTAAGTTTGTTTGATTTTTTCTAAAGCAAGGGAACGGCGGATAAAAAGGGTTAGAGAGAGCATGGCACTGTCCATGGATAGAGTCATGTCCACTAAGGATGGCAACGGGTCGGGTTCGGATCGGGTGGAGTCTCCGTGCACCCAAAACCGAAACCCGAATCCGCCCCGAAAACCGATTTGGGTGGAAATCCATCACCAAAACCAAACCCGCGGATACCCAAAACCCGAACGGATACCCGAAACCCGAATGGATACCCGTAACCCGCGGATATATATACACATATTCACATGTATAAACAAGAGGCAACAAATAATAAATATTTTCATGAGTCAACTTTAAATAAATGTAATAATCTAAGTAAACAAATTATTATTAGTATATTATAAAACATGAGTTTTAATTCCACATGATTTATTTCGGATATCCATTGGATATCCACGGGTGAAAAACCAAACCCGAAACCGAACCCGATTGGTTTCGGGGCCCCGAATCCGAAAACCGTGGGTGAAAAAACATCCCCAAACCCGAACCCGCAGAACCCGAAACCCGCGGATATCCGCACCAAACCCGATCCGTTGCCATCCTTAATGTCCACCACACACGTCTCCTCCCGCTAATATGCAATAAGCTTACCTGGATATTTCTGGCTGCGGCCGGCAGTCGGCACACATCACTTTTCCCTGCTCAACTCACGCATACACATATGCATGTTACAGTTTAATTAATGAGACTGTTTTCGAGTAACAAGCTAAGGTCTTACTGTAATAGATACACCACTCAAGTTTACATGTGTCTTCTTGGTCTATTATATTCTACGTAATGATGTGATTCTCATATTTGTTCAAGTGCTTAAACATAATGTACGGTGTTATGCACATCATGGTTATGTAGATGTCAGAAGTGCTTCAACATTTTTGGATCGTCTCGATGTAACAATCTTGAAATTAATAAAACTTCTCTTATCCAAAAAAAATGTGGTGGAGAAGGGTGTAACACCTCTGGTGTTTTGACCTAGCACTAAAACTTGACATGTCATCATATGCATTGCAAAGCATTCATAAAGTAGAAAATTTTGAATGCATTCACTAAATAAGCTTTATTTCATAATGTTGTTATTTTATGTGATGTGATTCAAAACCCTAAATAAAGATCATGACCACAAGGGTCAAATTTCATATGATCATGTGAGACCATGTGTCAATTGACTCAAATAACCCTAATGGGCCATGTTACTGGTCAAAAATCAAAGATAAGTAAAAAGGTATACAAATCAAATTTGAATTCAAATTCAAACCATAAAAGTCCTTTTTGCCCCTTTTATCTAATTCAAAATCCATTTGGAATTTGGGGTTGTGACAAAAAGCAAAGTTGAAGCTTATTTAATAAGGATCAACTTTGGTATTCAAAGTTTTTAAAGTTTACATATAAAATTTGGAGTAATTTTGAAATGATTCAAATGCTCAAATGTACCCCAAATTCAAATTTCAAAATGGAGCCAGAATTTGAAAATGTTCCTTGAAGCAAAGTTGTAGAGTTTGAAAAGTTTAGCAACTTTCATTTTTGGAGACTTTCAACTTCTTTAGAAAAATTGTGAGTAATTTGCAAAATAGACGTAGTGGCAAAGATGGCATACTCCCTGCTTGCCGCCGGCGCCACGCAGCTGCCGCCGCCGATCGTTTTGCGCCGCTTTCTCACGCGGTGACACGCAGCAAGCTCCATGGCGAGCTCGTGCGTGAGCTGTCGACACCAGACGCGCTCTTCCCTGATATAAATAGGAGCACCACCATCGTCGTCCTCCGTTTTTTTCCTCTGCTCTGCTCCGCCACCGATCAGCTTCGCCGCTCGCCGTAGCCGCCGTCGAACCGTGTCCGTCGTGCCTAGCTACACCAGCGTGATCGCCTCGACCTTGCGCTTCTCTTCGGCTTGCTCGCATCGCTTGGGTTGGCCGGAATCACCCGGTGCAACGCCTTCTTCCTCGGAGCCGGCAGAAGTACCGCCACCATTGACCTCGCCGTGGCCAGGACGTTCTAGCCCGTCTCTGCCTTCATCAAGCACACCGTCGTATTCATGGTGAGCTCCTGAGCGTGATGCTCGCTTCGCTTTAGCCTCTACTGCACCGTAGCCGTGGTTACCCCGTGCGCCGTCGTGCCCGCGCCGCCATGGCCGGCATGAAGCTCCCTCTGGTGCGCCTGATGCCGTTCTGAGGGCTGGGATGGATTCGCGGGGTGGCATAGGTCGTGCTGGTGCAGTCCGTCTCGTCGGAACATCACCGCCGGCACATTTTGGCCAACCGGTGATGGCAGCGCCGCCGTATCCTTGTTCTGTGTCACTGACGAGTGAGGCCTGGCTGTTAGTGAGAGAGAGAGTGAGAATAGTGAGATTTGGTTATTTCTGAATTTTAAATAGTGCTGAAACTTTGGGAATTTATAGGAAAATAATCATAGCTCCAAAAATTCTAAAAATTTGTGTGTAGCTTCTATACATGTTCTAGTATGGTTTAAAAATATGAAACTTGAAATTTAAATAAATTTTTAATGTTAAAAAATTCAGTCAATTAATTAATAAATGTAATTTCCATGATTTTTGTAGGCCACTATATAACTCCAAAAATTATGAATTTTATTTTGGTACACTATTTTGTCATGAGGAAGCTTACATAAAATTTTGAGGTCATTTGGAACAAGTTCATTTTTGGGCTTATTTCCAAATTAATTGAAAAATGGATAAAAGTAAACCCTAAGTGTTAGATTAGTGTTTGATCTTGTTTTGGTCATGTTTTGTGACCAGTAGGGTTTCAAGATCAATTTGGTCAAGTCACTTATGTGGTCCTTGATGGTAGGATTGCAAGTTGGTTTTGTTGGCTTGCAACTGTACCGTGAAGGAAAGTTGTATTTGAGGTGTTATTATATTTCATGCACCATGAAAGCATCATGTTTACATTATCATCATGTTGAAGCAGATGTTATTATTTCATGTAGAATCCGAGAGTGAAACGATTCTAGTTGAGCAAGTTGTGGAAGAATCCCTGGTTACGGGATTCGATAATTGTCGTACTGATCCGGAACCCAAGATCGTCAACGAAGGCAAGCCCCGGTTTATGCATTAAACCATTACCTTATTTACTTTGAAAAGTTTATCACCTATGTTACCTATTGCATTAAGTTGATTTAATCAAATGTTACCTACTTGATGCATTACCTACCTTGTTAATCGTTTACCTTCCTTGAAGATGTTTTCATTTACAAAGGCGTAAAATGCTTAGTATGCTTTATGGTAGGCTTTCAAAGTAAAAGTTTTGATACAATCAAAGATGGCATACTGGCTAAAGAAAGAAAGAAGATAGAATGAACTAGAGACTAGTCGGGTGACTTATCTTAAATGTTGGGTAATGTTGCCGACTATGTCGCTTAAAGGCCACTCATTGTGGATCTTCTGAACGAGACACTTTGTAGTACTGGTCACATACTCCGGTAAGCCTACTTCGGCTAATCCGATACTAAGATGAATGCCCACACACTGGGAGTAGAGAGATGGCGGGAGTAGCGTGTACCCTCGTGGCTAGAATGTGGTCGGATTTGAGGTGTGCTGTGCTCTCGAGTGGCGTGGAGATGGCTTAGTATAGGAGGAACCGGTAGCGAGGTTGATATATGTAAGATTAAGTTCTACATATGTCGTGTGATAAGGAATCCCTAGCTGGGACTTGAATCAATTCGAATTGCCGGTGCTCCGCGGATATGGAGACTCGAATCATTACAGAAGCAATGCAGGACTGGTGAATTACTAAAACATGAGAAAAGAATGGAATGAGAAGGCTTGGAATATGGGAAATGTACACTTAGTTTGAGATAATGAACTAAAAGGACTTAGGGGTAAAACTTGAGAATAGGATGAAGAATAGTAAGCTTTTGGTAAATAACTTTTGAATCTTGCTACATCCTTACCTTACCCCAACACCTGCATCTTTAAAGTCATTCACCCCCTGTTACGTCGGGTCAGTCTTGTTGAGTACTTTTGTACTCAGGGTTTGTTAACCCTTGTTGCAGGTGAGTCGCATGCGTAGGCTTATTTTGGTCCCTACTGCATGTCTGTGTTTGAAGTCAATGACGATGAGGAATGATGAATGGCCTTTGGACAAGGCACTACTTTGTGTGAAATAAATAATGATAATGTAATATTATCCCGCTACTATGGTTGTATGACACTTATGGTATTATAAGTTTGAAAACAACTGGTTTGTAAACTATGTTATCTTAAAACTTCCGCTGTCTTTTACTCTGATGTATATATTTGAATAAACTGTTGTAATCTGCAATGTCTGTGATTGGGATCCTGTTCGAAAAAGAATCGTGGATGATTTAGGTTTCTCGAGGACACCCGACAGACCTGTTAAGTTGTTGGGAACTTGTGTATGCTATCAAAGGTCTGTTGAGACAACGATAGATGCACGTGGGCCCGATTTCTTAGGAGGTTCTGCCACAAAGGGCATGCAAGTAGAGGCTTCACACCAAAGGACCATGCGGTGAGAGGCTTACTCGAGAGGGACCTCAAAGGAGAAAAACATTGTTCACTTCGCTGAAAAGTCAAACTAAAAAGTATTGTTCGCTAATTTGTTGTGAGTGAAAAATAATGTACCATGGCTGATAAGCCAGGCTAATAAGTTTAAGCGAACAGGGCAAGCCATTACGAACATAAAAAACCGCTAAAAGCCTAGCCGCTCAAACTCTTGGGCTATGGCAACGGCATGTTCTATTCTTCATGGGAGATAGGAAGGACTAGCGTGCATTTGTTCTATAAGGCCATGTTTAGTTGAGGGGACTAGGTGGGATAGGGATGGGATGGACCTGTTTTTCTGGTGTTTGGTTGGGGGACTTCTGGAGTCAAGAACATCCCAGCAGGAATATTCCATGGAATCTAGGGCCAAACTCATCCCCACAGATCGGTGGGACGGGGTGGGACAAGTGGGGATGGGCGAGCACCGATGCGGGCGTGCGGGGCGTGGCGGCGAGCACCCACGCGGGCTCAAGCATGCCCATTGCCTCTCACGCTAGCATGAGATTTGGTAGGATTTTTTATGCGTGATTTGATGGAAGCTTTGTTATCAGTGAGATTTGGTTTATTCCTTTTCCTTTTTTTATGTGTGAGATCTGGCAGCAATTTTTCATATAAAAGAAATAAAGATGTTATGAACATTCACTACTACAGGAATCTTAATCGAGACGAGCAAAATGGCTTAACCGAGGCGGTTAAGCGTTGAAAGGTCACAGTTAATCTGGTCTTAACGCAACCACCTCAGTTAATTGATTAATCGAGGCGGACGTCTTGTAAATGCCCACCGCAGTTCAAGAATTAAAAAACAAAAAAGCCCAGAGCCCACCAGCGAGCCCGTTTCAGAGCCCACCGACGAGTCCGCCTGCTCCGCGTGGCCCCGCTGCCACCGCCTGCATCCTAGATGCATCACCGCCTCTGCTACCAGATCCGGTCACACCACTACTGGATCTGCTCCTTTAGAACTAGACCCACCACCGAGGGAGCATGGGTGGCCAGATCGGGCCACTCCACCACTAGATCCGACACGTCGGGGAGGAGGGGAGCCATCACGGAGGAGGGCGTGGGGGAGGAGGGGTGCCGTCGTGGAGGAGAAGGGGCGCCATCGCAGGGGAGGGAGGGCGAGGCCGGGCTACCGCACCCGCGAGATGGCGGCGCTAGGCCACCGTGAGGCTAGGCCACCGTGGCTACGAATCCGCGCCGCTGCCCCCACACGAGGATGCGCCTGCTCTCGGGCGAGGCCACGCCGTCGCGCCTGCACGAGGCCACGCCATCGGGCCACCGCACCGTGAGAAGAAAGGGAGGGAGAGAAAGCGACACCTAAGGGAGAAGTGAGGGAGGGAGAGACTACTGAGGGAGGGAGGGAGAAGTGAGAGAGTGGGAGATGAGAAACCCTAACTCCAGTATATATAAGCCCGATAGGTGGATTGGATACAGGCTTTTGTTGGGCCTAGTGTAGATCTTCCAAGGCGGGCAATGTAAAGGAACCGCCTCAGTTAATATGCTTATTAACCGAGGCGGTTGCGTTAAGGCAATCGCCTCGGTTAATATATATTAACAGAGGCGGTTGCGTTAGGGTAACCGCTTCGGTTAATAGGCGGTAACCGAGGCAGTTCCTTTACATTGCCCGCCTCGGTTAAGCATTATCCGAGGCGGTTGCTGTGTCAGCTGCCCTGCCACGAACAACCGTGGCGAGCAGCCGCCCAACCGCCTTGGAGGCCATTTTAAAAAATGCATCGGATAAGTTTTTGTGTAGTAGTGATTAACATGTGGGGTCTACCTATAACAGTGTCTAACGATGTTAAATACATCATCCATCTCATCCTCTTTATCCTTTCAACCAAACAAAAAATGGGTTAGTCTCGCCCTCGTCAACCAAATAGAAATTGGAGTCATCCCGTCCCTCAAACCAGAGTTAGGACCATCCCACCCCACCTTGCCTCCCAATCAAAATCTACCTAAGAGAATGGCATGCACGCGCGACCAAAGATCAATTGGATCCCAATTGGTGAAATGAGACGAAGGACAAGGCCAAAATCATCCTTTAAATTATTGGCATAGAAATAGAAAAAAGAAGATGTAAGAAATAGAAAATAAATAAAAAGATTAAAATACATGAATCTGTACATGCAGTATTAAATTTTGAAAGGCGTGTAGATTGGGTGTTAGAACCAGCAAGGCGTGCAAATATCAAAATTTGTCCAAATTTATGTCATAGCTAGTTGGTATCAAATATCCAAATTTCTCCCAAATTTATGTCATGGGTAGTTACACTGTTCAACCAAAATGCCCTAAAGTCCCAATTGAATGTAATACCCTAAAGCATCGGTTATTATGTGTGAAAGTGGGTTGTGGTATTTTGTATGTGTGAAAATGGGTTTGTTGTAGGTGTGAAAATGGGCTGCGTATATGGGTTGTATCTATTTGTTGAATGTACTATATTAGTGGGCTGAAAAGTACACTAAAAATTGGTGATCGCGATGCATCCAAATGACTGGAATTGGGCTGAAAAATGGATGAAATTGCACTGAAAATATGCTGAAAATTGGCCCACCTTTGATTTTGGCCTGTTAATAAATGGGCTGAGCTGATGATATAAGCATCCACGTCATCATCCATGTAAACATCCACATAAGCATTTATGATAGTGTGTCAATTCATCCATGACGGTTATTTTCTGTCATAGCGGCATTGAGTATTGATTGGGCTAATTGGGCCTTGGGTTATTCTATGATGGTCTAGAACCGTCACAGATTGCGTTGATCTGTGATGATTTCTCAATAACTGTCATGCAAGTTAATCCATGATGATTAATCCACGATGAAACTTGAAACCATTACAAACACTGCTTGATAGAAATTTTCCATCATATATTAAGAAGTATGTAGTAGTGTCTGTTCGAGCCATTACAAATGTCGAAAACCGCCAATAGTCTTTGCTCACTAGTATGTGGAGCTAAGTAGCTTTGCTCTCTGGCTTGTGTAGCTTGAGTAGTGTTAGTGTAGTACTATTGTAGCTCTTGTATAGTGTTTGTTTGCTCACTAGCATGTGTAGGAGCTCTCTTGTACTCACTTGACTAGTTGCATATGTTTGTGTGACCTTACCAACTAGACTTGATTAGGTGAGCTTCCTCTAGCTCCACCCTTAAACATAACTTGTATAAGATCTTTTATAAGGCCCTTGTGTTAGGTAAAGGGTGTTATCTTGGTTAGACCAAGTAGTTTAATTCCTCGTTTATTTTGATTAGTCGTAGCTATTAAATTTAAAAAAGACTATTTACCCCTCTAGTCGGCTCCTTGTTCCTAACCTCCATTAGCCAAAATTAGCTCTAGTGCATCAAATAGGAGGACTAATAGGTGGGGCTATTTTTTAGTCAAATCTTTAACTAGTTGTTATTCAGCTAGTTAGCCAAGTATAACTAATTTTGGCTAATTTATAACTTCAACCGTTAAGTAGCCACGTGTACCATACATGTCTTTAGAACCTATTTGATATTAGAGCGAATTGCTACTCCATCCGTCCCAAAATACAAGATGTTTTGATATCTCTAAATTCATAACGTTTACTATAAATTTAGACATAACATATATCTAGATACGTAGCAAAGTTTACGAATCTAGAAAACCAAAACGTCTTATAATTTAGAACTAACTAAACGGCCTGTTCGCTGGTTAGTTTCTGGGCTGATTTGAGCTGGCTGATGCTGGTTTATTGTGAGAGAAAAACACTGTTGGCTGGCTGGTTTGGGCTGGCTGAAACCAACAAGCGAACAGGCTGAAAAATTAGCTAAAATTAGTAGTGCATCCAGAGCTAATAAATGGACTAATTTTTAGCTAACCTTTCAACTAGTTGATAGCCAACTATCCAGCTAATCTTAGCTAATTTAAATTAATTTTTAGCCCAACTAACAATTAACAACTAGCCTTCTCTCGTTCAAACATGCCTAGTCCTTATATTTTTTCTAAACCGAGTGAGCCTAGCAGAAATCGGTTAAAATAATACGCAGCAGCCAATTGCACTCGATCAAGAGAAGCGACGACTCCATCTCTGGTCTCCCACGCCTATAATCCCATTCCCCTCCTTCAGAGCCTTGCGGCGATCGAGATTCTTCCCCTCCTTCTCCACGTATATCCATCAGAGCAGCACAGACAAAAATTCTCCAGGTAATCTGCGATTTCTTTCACATCTCTCTTGATTCATTGGAATCTACTTCTTGCTCGTCGGGTTCATGATGCAGTGCGATCTGACATGCTTCAGTTTGGCTTGCTGCTTAATTGTGAGGTTTACTTGGGTGCAAGGGATGCAAGAATTCATCTGGTTCGTGCCTGAGAACGATAGTCAATAGTTTGATTTTTCTAGGATTGGGGTTGACTTTTAGGAAAAGGGAGAAAGAACTGATGATCGAAACCTTTTCGCTGGAACTTAACTGTTTCTTTTCTACCTTCATAGAATCTTGAAATTCTGAGAAGGCCCGCTTGTGAATATCTAGAAAGATACCTCAAGATTTTTGATCGGGAAATTTCAGACAAAAGATTAGGAAATGTAGCACTGCACTAACTAATTAGGATGGAGGATTAGTTGATTGGTCTCTTAGTTTCTGAATGCACAGGACATAGGTCCAATTCTGTAAAATCTACATTCAAAACTTCGAATTAGTAGTTTCCATAACTCCTACCTGAATTTTATCGAACAGCTGTCTATCTCACTCTACATTGATCTTTGATATACTTACCATTTCGCCGAAAGAACTCAAATCTTTTATGCTAACATCTGAAGGGGGAATGCAAACAGCTTGACTTTTGGGGGAAAGCATAGACGAGCAGATCTGTCTTTTTTATTTACCACAACGATTGAGTGGTTCCTGCTTGGATTGGAATAGCTAGACTTGGATATACATCGACAATCATAATATGCTTACTTGAAAGTATGTTCTAACAGTTTAACAGTATTACTAGTCATTTGTATTCATGCTATTTGTGCTGATACAATCTTTCTTTGAACTTGTTTTGGTAATGTCAGTATTGAATGCAATGGTGTCATATTGGACATGTGCAAATCTAGCTAGATGTCAAAGTGATAACAGCTACTCTCGAGAATATGATTCAGTCTATCTGCAATCTCAAATTAGTACCTTTTTGAAAAAAGATGTTAACATTAACAAGTTCATATAAATGCAACAATCAAGATATATTTCATGGAGAATTTAGTGAAATTAATTTGATGTGGTTGATGTTGGTGTATTTTTCTATAAACTTGGTCAAAGATAAAAGAAGTTTGACAGACGGGGGAGTATTGAGCTGCTTTTTTGTTTTTTGCTTACAGTGATCGCTTCTTATTAATTAATGAACTTAGCCAATGGCCGAAAATTCCTTTAACATATTTCTCTCATGACTCATGTGATCCATGTGACACTTTGAACAGCCATAAATATTGACTGTCCCTGCTTCTTTGCAAAAGAGAAAAGTTTGGAAAGGAAGAGAGATGGTCATTGACCTCCTAATATGTTTGAACTCTAGTTCAGCATTCCTTATACTTTGATGGAGTTTGTGGAACATTCATATAAATTTGTTCAGACTTTGTGATAATCATACCAAGAAATTCATTTGAAACTTCAAACCGACAGTGGCTGTGCCACAAAGTCATTTCTGACCATGTTCATCATTCTTTCGATCACTATATACTCTTTCTCAGATATGGCAAGCAAAAGGATTCAGAAGGAACTCATGGATCTGCAAAAGGACCCACCGACATCATGCAGTGCAGGGCCGGCTGGAGAGGATCTATTCCACTGGCAGGCCACAATCATGGGTCCTAGCGACAGCCCCTATGCAGGAGGGGTTTTCTTTGTTAATATCCATTTTCCTCCTGACTATCCCTTTAAGCCTCCAAAAGTGAACTTCCAAACAAAAGTGAGCTGATCTTATTAATATGATTTCCCTCTCCTTTTGATATTCCTTTATTCTGCACAAGTATTCAAACCTCTATTCTTTAGCCAATCGTCATGGTTGCGCATGACCTTGTTATTAACATACTAGGCAATACGTGTGGTCTGAAATTCATGATGAAAAGGCCCCATTCCAAAATCATGTCAAAACAAAATTGTGAAAACTCTTTCTCTGTTGTGCAAAATAAAACATGCCCAGTTCTTCTCTACATCACCATTTTATTTTCAAAACTTTGGTTTTTCTTCCTAATGTGAAGTAAATAGTTAAGATCATGCTGAATCCTTAAGTACTTGTTCTTCGTAATAAACACATTTTACTTGCTTCAGCAGTTTAGTAGAGTTATTTTTCTTCCTGAAATTTGGTACTAGTGACGCTTGAAACGCAATGGATAATGGATAAGTTGTCATGTGGCAGAGCTCAAATATGAGTACTTCCTAGCATCCTGAAGTTCAGATATGAAAGTGTCAGTCTGCAGCAATTGTTCACTGGCCTTGCTATATGCAACTGAAATCATGTTGATTCCCTTGAGTTTCTTCCTAAAGTTTTGTAGGCTAGAGTACAACAGGTTTCACAAAAATAGGTACTAACAGTTCGTAGTAGTATTTCTGATATATCAGGCTGAATGGTTGTAGTCTCATGCTATCAAAACAGCATGGAAAATTTTCTCTTAGTTATTAATCTAAAGAATCCGTCATTCAAGTATATCACCTTGATCGATACTATAAACTTGCATACTGAAACAATCTGAACTGTTCCACAATTCTGGTTCTGTTTAAAGCTATTTATCCTTCTTGCAACTAATTCAATTGATTGTTTCACTGAGAAAATACAGGTTTACCACCCAAACATCAACTCTAATGGGAGCATTTGCCTTGATATCCTCAAGGAGCAATGGAGCCCTGCACTGACCATATCAAAGGTCCTCCTCTCCATCAGCTCGCTCCTCACTGACCCCAACCCGGACGACCCCCTTGTCCCTGAGATCGCCCACATGTACAAGAACCAGAGGCAGCGCTATGAGGAAACTGCACGGGCCTGGACCCAGAAGTATGCAATGGGATGATTCTGTCTCACCGAACAATATTGCCACTGCAAAGGTCATCACGACGTTGTAAGAATTAAGTTGGTTGGTTTCCTGTCATGGGCACAGCAAAGATCATCATACCGTGTTAAGAGCCCAGATGGCTGTGTCAATTATATTAGCTTCTCAGAACAAAGTTTCTCTGTGTGTACAGTACTTTTGAAACTGGATAAGTCTGAGTTCTTCGCCAAAACCTTGGTTTATACTTTGTTCCCTGAATTGCATTTGTGGCCATGGAATTTGCATGTATAACCTTGTCAAGAAACCAGTAGCAGTTTGTATGTTGTGAAGATGTTATAATTCAGATGATGGCTTTGCTTCCCTTCTCCATTAACAGTCCAGTGGTCTTGAATTTGAGACATGTGGGTCTGCACTGTGTGACTCGAACGGAGTGGTCCTGGTTGCCTGCTGACAAATCGGACACACCCAAAATCCAATTTCTTCAGTTACATATTGTTACAATTGCAACCACTACTTCCAAATGGCTCAAGTTATTTACTGAAGAGGCTTGCAGGTCTACTGCCTTGCTGAAACTTTTGCATGTCTCATTGAAACTGTCAGGCAGTGGCGGAGCTAGGTTAGAATTCAAGGGGGGGCAATTCTAGTCTTGTGACTAATCACTAGTTATAGGCATAATCTTCTTTCTATATAACACAGCTATACAATTCTAGTGGAGGAGTTTGTAAGCTAAATTAAATATATCAATAGACAAATTAATGCATATGCAGTGTACTATGTGTTACCTGATGAGTGTAAGCTGTTGCAAGATGAACTCCTACTAATTGTCATTTGTCCTTCTTAAGTAGAACAAGAGAGCTAAATAGACATGTGGCCCCATTCGCGTGCCCTTAAATCCGACTTGATCCGCTTCTTTTTTTATTTGGAACAGTGTTTTTCTCTCACAAATTCCTCCAGCATTCCTCCAAACCATCCAAATTCCTTCAGAATTTCTCCAAGCGAACATAATAATATAAGTGAAATATTATAATGCAGTTGCATGCAAACAGGGGAAACAACAGCAGTACTCATTTGAAACGGCCAGATGAGTTAAACACAAATGCTAATTAAGTTTTGTAATAATGCGTTGAAATATACTCCTAGCATCATCAGGATGGAAGCAGCTAGACTAAAAAAAAAAGCTAATACAAGTTTAGTCGTGGCGTAGATGAATGCATGTAGCTAGGCCATGCAGTGATGCAGATGTGTATGCGTAGTTGTAACTTTCAAATGTGCATGTATGCTACTCAAGACACAGGCTCTCTTTGCAAATCTATCCCGAGCAAGGGGGGTCGGCGCCCAGGATGGCCCTAACGTGGCTCCGCCAGTGCTGTCAGGTACATCAATGTTGGTTGAACGTGACCATACTTGTTCTGCAACGCTGCTGCTTTCTGGTGTTTACCCTCTCCCAGCTTTCATCTGCACTAGCAGTAGAAAGTCATAGACTGCTCTTTCTTCTTCGAGATGGACAGAAGAGGTTGCGTCTGATGGCCAACCGGCCAGTTTGGTCTGTCTGTATCAGGTCACTTGTGGTATTTATAGCTGTTTTTTTTTTCCCGATCAACTAGTAGGAATGGAATCCCTTACATACAAGATGAGGTTAGTTATATGTTAGACCAGGAGGCAGGACTGCAGGAACCATGGTTGACAAGGCTGAATTTTGAATTACCCGATGAGAATTTTCCATCAGTACTTTCTCTCTTTTTCGGCCTGTTCGCTGGTTGGTTTCTGAGCTGGTTTGAGCTGGCTGGTGCTGGTTTATTGTGAGAGAAAAACACTGTTGGCTGGTTGATTTGGGCTGGCTGAAACCAATAAGCGAACAAGTTGTTTACCTGTAAAGACTAGTACAGGTCTTCATTTGGTATACCTGTAGCCAGCTCGCTGGGAAAAGCCTGACACTTGTGTACATACTTGTGAAAGGTTGTACAGGCACCCGTGGCCCTGTTCGCTTCTCTTATAATCCGTGTTTTTCAGCTTATTTTTTCAGTCGGAACAATATTTTTCTCTCGCAACAAATCAGCCGGAACAGTGTTTCGTCTTGTTTTTTCAGCGAAGCGAACGGAGCCACAGGCAAGATCATGCTCTGACAGAGGACAAACAGAAATCCAAAAACAAAAATGAAAAACAAATGTTGCGCACAAGACTATGTAGCAAACATATATACTAGAAAATTACCAAGCATCAGTTAAACAAACAACAGCAGAGAATTGCAATGAGACATGGACATTTGCAGGTAATCTGATGACCATCATAGAACCTAATTGCATCTGCAGGACGGCACCTCAAAGACCAAGTTACTTGAGTTGTATTGTATGCAAGTCTTCATCTTGAGTAAAAAATAAACAATGTATAGGCATCCCATCCGTGGCACTTGCATTTCTAAGCGTATCTCTACTGCCCAACTACTAAAAGATCCTAAACCCAAAGGAACACGCAAATGGTGTTTGACCTTTTCGCGACACTCACTTTACCCAATCAGCTGGCTGAGTACTATCTGTGTGCCTTTTTGGACGTAAAGGGCGCCCCAAATTGAGATCAGTGTGCATAGAGCGCCCTTTTATTAGATGTAAAGTGATGGTGACACCAAATCAAAAGAGATCAAAAACCCTGTGCCGGGATGCCAAAAGCAGTAGCCACCCACGGCATCCGTTCTAGACCGTCCAACGCGTGGATCAACGGTTCAGATCAAATGAGCAATGGAACTTACCGTAACCTATCGGACGTTCCGGACCAATCCGGCTCCGGCACCATAGGAGAAGGAGAGATGAGGTGACTGGCTGTCAAGATTTGCTGCTGCTGGTCCCATGGTTCATGTCGTTCTACTCTCCTGTACGTCGAAGAAGGTGACCAAGGCACGGGTCGTCATTGTCGTCTCCAAAGTCTGGATACTCCTGCCTAAATCACGTCGCACTTATCGGCCATCACACGCTTCTGACTTGATGCTCGACTATTCAACACGAAATGAGATTATGAATGAGATCCTTGACAACGAAAAAGGCGACGCGTGTGTGTGCGCACGTGCGGGCGGCCGCACGCTTGCCGTGCTGTCTTATCCTGGGTTAGCTCAGCTAACAGATACCAAATCCTTTTGAAACTACTGAAAGCGACGCTTGCCCCTCTCTCTGCCCACCTCATTTTTATCTGAAGAAAGGAAAGGCGTTTGTTTGGTCAGTGAGAAAGTTAGGGTCCTTCCTGAGAATTGAGGTTAAGGAAGCAACCCAGGTATTCAAGTCTGAAAAGATTTAAGTGTCCAGATCAAAATTAAATGGAGATGCAAGCACCACATTTTCAGTTTTCAGTTTTGACATACACGCATTGGAAGTGTGGATCATGTTTATTCTCTTCAAGGTTCAGCGTCCTGAGATCAGTCAGCTGCTCATTTCTTTCCAAGTGAATGCAACAGTAAGCTGGATGCTGAGACGATTGATAGATCGATTGATTATTATAGAGGCTGAGTACACAGTTCATACACGCAGCCAGAAAGAAGATGCACACAAGCCATGAATGCCTTATCTTCTCCACTTCTCCTGGTGAGGGTGAGGCTGAGTTTGTCTTTTCCACCAGGACGACAGGCAGGTACCATACCTACTACATCCATCACAGACCATGTCAGCAAAAGGAAAAGACGGCCATCCAGTTCAGGTTCAGGGGGATGCACAACTGATGAGAACCCTCATTCTGTTGCTTAGTTATGTCATCCACCACACCCAGCAATCATTCGACGAGCAGAGAAGCATAATTTCTTCTCTCTTTTTTTATCTGTACAACTCACTTTTCATGTGCTGTCAACAAAATCTACGGATCAGGTTCTGTCAATGCCCTCAGGCCTCAGCCAACATGCTATGCAAACTGTCAGTGTAACAGTTTTGTCAAACAGAGATAGCTGCGCTCAAGAAATTTACGAAAATGACTCACAAAGAAAACTTTGACTTTTCTAAAAAAGTGTATCAATTGTTGCAAATACTGCATATTACAGTAGGAAAAATTCAGATGTAGGCAACAAAATGGAGTCTGAGCAAAAACATTGATGCCGAAATGCTCGGAATTTGATTGATTTCCAAAATACACGCCGGTCTCTCCAACAGCAACAGGAGAGACCAGCTTTTCTGCAATTGTACCCTACCCATCTTCCCTGTTCGCATGCTTGTGTGCTATTTACAGTGACTGGAATCAAAATCACAACTTTTCCTACTAAATTGGGGGAGGCCACCTTTTTCCTAACAAGGAGGCAAGGATCTAAATAAAATGATTGAGCTAGCTGTTGTATTGTATCCCTCCAGAGAATCAAAATCTGCAAGGATCATCAGAAAAAAAAAATTACGTTGATTTCTCTGCTGATTCATCTATCGTCGATGAGTTGATCGAGAATCCATCGAGGAAGTCACTGTCGGAGTCAAGCTGCAGCTCTTTGAACATTGCCATCACCTGTATCATGGTTGGCCTTTGGTTTGGTCTGTCGTCCAAGCACTCGCGAGCGATCTTCAGATACTGGTAGAGCTCAGCTTCCCCTGACTTTGTGTTTGTCAGAGTAGGATCAAAGATCTCACTGCTTCTGTTTTCCTTCACCATCTGCTTCACCCAACCGACAAGATTGTTGTCTCCAAACTCAGTTGTGTCGATTGGCTTCTTCCCTGACAGAAGCTCCAAGAGCACGACACCGTAGCTGTATACATCACCCTTGGTCGTGCACCGGAAACTCTGGTAATACTCAGGTGGCACGTACCCAGGCGTACCTGCAAGTGTGCTCACACTCAGATGTGTGTCTAGTGCATTCATCAGCCTCGCCATCCCAAAGTCAGAGACACGGGCATCCAGGTTGCTGTCAAGAAGCACATTGCTTGACTTCATGTCCCGGTGGATGATGTGGGGGATGCAGCTGTGGTGGAGGAAGGCGAGCCCCCTTGCTGAACCGATCGCGATCTTCTTCCTTGCTGCCCAGTCAAGCTTCACACCAGCCTTGGCCTTGTCATGCAGCACCACATCTAGACTGCCATGCTTCATGTACTCGTACACAAGGAGCCGCTCATCGCCAATCTTGCAATATCCGAGCAGCGGTACAAGGTTGCGGTGCTTGATCTTGCCAATGGTCTCCATCTCTGCTGTGAATTCCCTGTCGCCTTGGCCTGTGAAATGGATCAGCTTCTTGATGGCAACGACGGTGCCGTCCTTGAGCTTGGCCTTGTATACCTCACCAAACCCACCTGAGCCTATGAGAGTCTCAGCACTGAAGCCATTGGTCGCCTCCAGGAGATGCGCAAAGGTGAGCTTCCTCAGAGGCTTCTCAAATGTCGCCACATTGATGCTTAGTGGCTCATGAACACCTGAAAGCTTCCAGCTTGACGTGCCAGATGTTGGAAGGCTTTCGATGTACCCAGTTCTCATCTCTTCAGTCTTCTGGTTCTTCCTGAGCTTGCAGAGAGTGACCAGCAGCAACAGCAGTATGAGCATGGAGAGCGCGATTCCAACAAGAATGCTTCCCCCAACGGTCTTCCTCCTTCCATTGGATGAAGCTGATGGCACACTTCCCTGCCCTGGATCATGACCACAGGGAGGTAGAGGGATGCCACAGAGGCCAGTATTGTTGGCATACCTGGATTGCGGGAACGTACTGAGCTGGCCAGTCAAAGGAATTGGACCAGACAGGTTGTTGTTGGATACGTCCAAATCAGCAAGGAAACTCAGAGTACCAAGGCCCGGGGGGATGCCACCAGTGAGATGATTGTTTGAGAGGTCAAGCGCGCCGACTAACTTGAGCCCTGAGAATTCATATGGTATTGTACCGCTGAGGTCATTGTGCCCCAGGTTCATGACTTCCAGAAACATCATGTTCCCAAGGCCTGCCGGGATTGTACCGGTGAGGCGGTTGTAGGAGAGGTCGAGGAAGATCATGCTCCCATTGCTGTGAAATTTGTAGTCCATTGTGCCGACGTATATCCTTGTGGATGGGCAAAGGTGCACGGTTGGGAACGCAGCCAGCCTCTCAGGCCGGATGCCAAAGAACTCGAAGAGCACACCAGCACCGGGACAGATGTTGCCGGCCTCGTTCCGCAGAAATGCAAACTGCTTCCCTGACACAATGCCCCCCGGAATAAGCCCTGTCTGGCTAGCCAACTCCGGTGGTATTGTGCCGGTGAAGCTGTTGCTGTTGAGGTCCAGCCAGATGAGGTTGATACAGCTGCCCAGCTCTGCCGGCACAGGACCAGAGAGCTGGTTTTTGTTGAGCTGCAGAATGGCAAGCTTCTGGAGCTTACCGAAGCCGTGAGGCACAGTCCCTGTGAGGCGGTTGCCGGAGAACGACACCCAGATGAGGTTGACACATCTGGTGATGGAAGGGGGAATGCCTCCAGTGAAGTTGTTGTAGCTCATCACCAGTGTCTCCAGCGTAGTACTGTTGGAGCAAAGCATGTCCGAGATCTCGCCGGACAGGCCATTCGCCCACATGACCAGGTCAATAAGCTTTGGCAGCACCACTATCTCCGTTGGAATCTGACCAACAAGGAAGTTGAAGCTCAGATCAATGGACTCCAGATTGACGCAGTTACCCAGCGACTTCGGCACTGTGCCATTGAGGTAATTGTTGGGGAGGAACAGCTTCCGCAGCGACGGCAGTGACGAGCAGAGATCTTCCATGATCTCACCCCCAAGCTCATTGGACCCCAGGTCGATCACCTCGAGCAATGGGCAACCCGCCGCCAGCACCGGCAGCGGGTTCTGCCCGGTGATGTTGTTGAACGAAAGCCGCAGCTCACGGAGCGAGGAGATGGTGCTGACGACACTGTCCACAAAGCTTCCCGAGAGCTGGTTGCCACCGAGGTCAAGCACCTCGAGTGACCTGCACTTGGCAAAGCTTGCCGGCAAGCCACCAACCAGCCGGTTGCTTGACAGGTCCAGCTCAACAATTCTGCCGCACAGCTGGCTGAGTTCATCCGGAATGGTACCAGAAAACTCGTTGCCGGCCAATGCCAGCCGCTTCAGCGAGGAGAAGCCAGTCAGGAACGTCGGGATCGGGCCACCGAGGAGCTTGTTCCCGGACATGTCCAGCATCTCGAGGCGGCCGCAGTTGGCGAGGCTCGGCGGCAGCTCGCTGCTGCTCAGGCCGTTGAAGGACCAGTCCAGCACCGTCAGGTTGGCGCAGCCGCCGAAGTCGTACGCCGAGACATCGCCGGAGAAGTTGTTCCCGGCGATGCTGAGGTGCGTCAGGTTCGGTGGCGCCGTGGCCATGAACCCCGCGGGCAGCGCGCCGGACATGTGGTTCCACGACACGTCGAGCACGGAGACCGCGCTGCACGGTGCGAGCTCCGGCAGCTGCCCCGCGAACTGGTTGGCGGAGAGGTTGAGGTACCGCAGGCCGTGGCAACCGGCGAAGGAGTAGTTGAGGAGGCCGGCGTCCACCAGGTGGTTGCGCGACAGGTCGAGCGACCGCAGAGACGGCGCGAACGGGAAGCCACCGCCGACGAGGGCGTTGCGCGACAGGTTCAAGGACTGCAGCGCGCCGCACGTTGCCAGGAACGCCGCGGGGAGCGTCCCGTTGAAAGCGTTGGACGACATGTCCACCTCCACGAGCGCGCACGGCGAAGGCGACGCCGCGGCGTGCGAGAGGTTGCCGTAGAAGGCATTGCCGCGGAGGTCGAGGCGCTGGAGCGCCGGGAGCGCGAGGAGCGCGTCGAGACGGAGCTCGCCGACGAGCGCCATGCCACTGAGGTTGACGGCCACGACGCGGCCGTCGGGCGCCGGCGCGCACAAGACGCCAGCCCACGAGCACGGCGCCGCCGCCGTGGCGTTCGCCAGCGCCCAGCCCGAGAGCGCGCCGCGCGGGTCGTTCGCCACGGACGCACGCCTGAAGGCAAGCAGCGCTGCCGCCTCGTCCTCTGGACCAGCAATGGCGGGCACCGTCACATGAAGCAGCACCAACACCAACGCCACAAAGAACCACGCGGCCGCCGTCGTGGAGGCGGACATGGCTCCAATTTGCGGGCTTCGATTTGTCGCAAGGAAGAGGAGAAGCACACAATGGAGAAGAAGGGCCGCCGGTTCTTGCGTCCTGCCGAATTCTTGGACAACTTCACATGACTGTGGAGCGGATGACCTC
Organism: Miscanthus floridulus; assembly: GCF_019320115.1. NCBI lineage: Eukaryota > Viridiplantae > Streptophyta > Magnoliopsida > Poales > Poaceae > Miscanthus > Miscanthus floridulus. The sequence goes on from NW_027098219.1 coordinate 26,800, forward strand.
ACTGCAAATTCGCACAGGAAATTCTCGAATCATTTTTAACAAAGAAGCAAAACGATAGAAGAGCACAAGGAATCTTAATTTGGAAGGGAAAGCGCCGTGCCAAGAATAGTCATACAGTTGCAAATGCGAAATTATCGGCACAAACTGCGCACCAAACCCCCGAGGTAGTTTTCCTCCAAAATTCAAAGAAGCCATGATGATGAACTATACCGGGAAGAAAACCAACTCTAATTTGGGACGAAAGAAACGAACCCAATCAGGTTGTACGAATATAAACCAGAGGACCAGAAAGCCACCAAAAAAATCAAGATTAATCAGGTACCCAAATGAACAACCAAACATTTCTTCAACCCAATAACAAACCCGAAACCACTACACTACTGGCACGAAAGCAAATCGAAGAAGAGGCTGCTGCTCACCTTGGCCAAGCGAAGAACCCAGCCCCTCATCAAGAATGAAGAACACCAGAAACAGACCAACCAACCTACTACTTCAGCAATTGGAGACGAAGACGCAGAGGGGAGGAAGAAGAAGGGGCAGAGGAGGAGAGAGAAGCAAAAGTAGAAGAGCACACACAGCGGCACTTGAGAGTATTTAAGTAGGACGAGGGAAAGAGAGAGAAAGGGCGCTACTCAGCTACTGAACCCCGCCATTGGCACTTCGGATTAACAAAACCTCGGCGAGCTTTGTTTGCTTGCGACGGCAATTAGCCCGGGAAAGAGGGGCCGGATTGTTTAATCAAAAAATTAATCCATTTGTCTAGAGGAGGCCGTGGAAGAATAATATTGGCTTGTTGCGAGGGGTAGGAAAAGGCGTTCCTTTCTCAGTTGTGTGTCTCAGCATCCGAGCCCGGTCAAACTTGGGATTTGATTCCCCCGAGCCCGGCTTTTTGGCATCTCCCATCCCATCCCAGCTCTCTCTCTTACCCAAACAAATTTAAACAAATTCCTCTATAGTTTTATCCTTTTAGGTTTATTACATTTTTTCCACTAAGAATTTGTCTTGGAGAATTATAGAGTAGTTTGTGATTTTTCTTTGTTGATGTGAAAAAAGATATTTCATTGTCTTGAGCTCTCTGTTTTTCTAGTAGTAGGAATTCTTCGGGTATCTTATTGTTTCTACGTGCACCTTTGCTTTGATGGTCTTAGCCCGTCACACCTTCTTCGTTTTTGTCACAAAACGACAGATAAAATGTGAAATGAAAATTTGTAAATTATTATATTCTAGTGAAGCGGCAAAATGCATTGCATACAAGATCATCGAACGGTTCTATCTATACGCCAAAATTGGTTTGTACACGACTCATGCTATCTTCATGTACCATTGCCTTACAAAACCTTAGCCATTGGCTACATTGTCATCTTTTATATAGATAAATGATATGGGCGAAGACGCTAGTAGATATTAAGGCCCTAGCTTTTGTTTGTAGAGAACAATAGGATCATTCGTCTGACATCCTCATCACAAATCAACAATGGGTATGTGGAAAAGCACTTTCACATTAGTTTTGTAAGGAGAACCATTGCTACATGAATGTTTTTTCCAAGGGACACTATTTAGATGCCATTGCTTTTACTACTATAGCAGTAGATTCTACAACTTCATAATGGAATCAGTTGGATATGAAGGCATTGGTTGCTGAAGGGTGCTACTCGAGTCTACTATAAATTATAAGTATGTATTGAAGGAGGGGAAATTGTGCTTTTCTCTTCAGTTTCATAATATGATGAGTAAGTATTTGAACCAATGTTTCTATGTGCACCTTTGCCTTAATGGTCTTAGCCTATCACACCTTCTTTGTTTTTGTCACAAAGCAATTATGTAGAAGATCATTGAACAATTCTCTCTACGCGCCAAAATTTATTTGGTTCATGACTTGTGCTATCCATGTGTCCCATGGCCTAACAAAACCATAGCCATGAGCTACATTGTTACCTTTTATAGAGATAGATGATGTGGACGAGGACAGTGCTAGATACTAAGCCCTTGGCTTTTCTAAAGAAAAAACAATGAGAATGTTCTCTAATTGAAATCCGCATCACAAATCAACAACGGGTATGTGCAAATGTGCTTTTGTCTTAGCTTTGTAAGAACCACTGCTACATAACGCTCTCTTGGAATGGAGGAAAATTTTCATGTTTCATGTGTTTTTCCTATGAAAATGAGTTTATTCATGTGACATTCTTGTACAATTCATGTGAAACTCATGTGTTCCAAAGGGGCCCTAAATGGTTTTTCTAGGGGGCACTCTCTGTTTGGATGTCCTAGCCCCTACTAAATGATTATTGTAGTAGATTCCATAACTTCATAATGAAATTTATTGGATATGAAAGGATTGACCATAGAAGGGTTGAAAAGTCTTGTGAGCACCCAAGAGGGTGGTGAATCTGGTGTCTAATAAAAACTTAAAACCTAGGGCTCAAATTAAACTACCACTAAAATTCATAAACTACTCTAGCATGATTGGCACTTACGGTTTTTATAGTGTGCTCTTATCTTACCGTTAAACCACAAAAAGCTTAGCAACCTATAGCCAATCCTTACAACTAGCGTGTAGCTAATTTAGGAAATTAAAGGTCACACAAGCGAAGAATGTGTGGAAGCAATAAACATGGTAAGTAAAGAGCTAAGGATAGAGAGTGTAAAGTCCTGCGTCAATATATCCTATAGTATCAGTTGCCAAAGCGCAACCCTAGTCCTCATTGGAGCTCTATCGAGGTATGCTCCCGGCGTTACTAAGTATCTCTCGGTCATGGTGAAAAAATCACTCGACCCGTGGTAATGGAGTTGAGTGACAATGTCTCCCTATGCCACTCGATCACTACTATGGTGTTCGACTGCCTCACAAGGCCTTCACCAACCAAAGACAGTGTCGTGAGTCACCAAGTCTCATAGTTGCCACCAATGTGATAAGAACAGGCCCGATCTTCCGAGAGGTAGCCGGTAAGTTCGATTTGTGGAGATCTCGACGTTGGCGATCCGGCTTCAAATCAGACGCGATTCGAACCCTGCAACCGTTACACCACTGCTCCGTTGGTTATCAACCAAGCACAACTTGATTGACCTCACCAAGAAGGCTTTTCCTACAAGCGAATCGAAGAGCACAAGCAAGAAGGTAAAATGCGCAATCTGAAATTGCAAATATGAATGACACGAATATCAATAGAGGATTCAAGAACTCGGTTCCAAAGGACTAATCGACATAGTGGAGGAGATCAAGAACGGGGGCCCTGGATCACTGTAAAAGGATTTGTCACCACAGTTACAATGAACGATTCAGTTTCTCGATGGAAAACTAAACTCTAAACAAAAACCCAATTGTGTAGCAGCGGCGGCGGCTGTGTTTATAGTCTAAGACTCGACCTAGGGTTGGGGACGGCCAGGGGTTGGGCACCCACAACTTGGGCTTAAGGCCCGACACGATACATGGCCAAGTTGGCCCAAATAGGTGATGCAGCACCTTGCCGTGGTCATACAGAATGATCCACGGACCTTCTGGAGCTGGGACCAGATCCAAAACAACGGCGTCGTCGTCCCCTTTCTAACGCATCCAATAACGGCCCGTTTCGATGTCGTATGAGAAAGTTATGACCGAAATAGTGACAACGTGTCTGCTGAATCCGAGGGCGACGTGGCAGCTGAGTTGGAAACGAATTGGAACTTGGGGAAGACCATGGCGTCGGTGTGTCCAGCATGGCGATGTCCTCATCTTCCTCCCCTTCTCAAATTGGAGTCGTCCTCGACTCCATCTTGGCGATGTCCTCATCATCCCCTCCTTCTAGAATTGGAGTCGTCCTCGACTCCATCCCATCATCAGCGAACTCCTGCAAAAGGTTAGTGACAGCAGGCAATGCACTAGACATAAAAGGTTGACAAAACATAGTATAACATGGTGCATCAGGATTATCACATAACTCAGCAGTAGCAGAAGTTGTAGCAAGAAAAGCACCTCCTTTTAACTTAATCCCATTATTTTTAGCAATGTCTGTTGGAGGTTTATTTTTAATCTCATTAGCATGTTTAATAATATCCGTAGGAGACAAAGGCAGCAATGTAATGTTCTTGTCCTTATGTATGATAGTGTATGTATTAGTTCTACCATAGTGTAAAGCATCATTATCAAATTCCCATGAGCGACCTAACAAAATGGAACAAGCTTGCATAGGGACAACAACAAAATCAGCAGTATCATGATAAGAGCCTGTGAAAAAAGCTAATGCGTGCTGATTTAGCTACCTTAGTCTTACCACTATTATTGAACCATTGAAGTTTATATGGATATGAATGTTGTCGTGTGGTCAAGCCAAGCTTGTCAACCAAATCTGGACTCACCAAGTTGTTGCAACTCCCGCTATCAATGATAGTGAGAACACGACAACTCTGCACAATGAGATACATGTGGAACAAATTGTGGTGTTGGATCTTCATCTCTTCTTCATGTCCCACACGTGTACTCAACACACGCTGCACAAGAAGGCTAGGGTAGTCCGCGGCAGCAGCCACGGAGTCAATGGTGATGGCCTCCTTATCTTGATCGCCCTCGGTGGGATCTGCATCAATGTTAGCAGCAAGGGCTAAATCATCTTCAACATCACTAGCACTTACATATCCATCCTCGATAGCAATGAAAGCATGACGACTGGGGCAATTCTTCATGACATGTCCCATGCCATTGCATCAGTGGCAAATGATTTTAGAGCTAGACGAGGAGGAGCTAGTAGAAGCACCCGGAGTGCCACCTTTCTTCAGCTGTGGAAACTATACATTAGACAATTTACTTACCCCAGAAGAAAATAGAGGTATAGATGGCTGTGGTGCAACAGGAAGCTTGGGCGTCTCCGGCTAGGAACGCTGCTAAAAATTCCTCCCATTGTTAGACCTGAAAGGCTGGTGTTGTTTGCGTCCCTGTACTTCTCGTTCTGCCTTAATAGCAAGATGATACAATTGGGAAAAATTGCGCCATTCTTTGTAATCAAGTATGTTCTGTATATCATGGTTTAAACCACCAAAAAATCTAGCAGTAGCATCATGATCATCTTCATTTATACCACAATGTGCTAAACCAATAAGCAATTCTTGATAGTATGCTTCTACTCCTTTATCACCTTGTTTTAAAGTTTGTAGTTTCAAACGTAAATCACATTGGTAATAAGGAGGAACAAAACGAGATTTCATACGTTGCTTTAAAACATTCCAAGTTTGAGGCACAGCAGCAGCATTATTGGCATTGCAAAGATCACTCCACCAGAACAAAGTAAAATTAGTAAACTCACTAGTAGTAAGTCTAACTCTATGCTCAGCAGGAATATTATGAGAATCAAATTTTTGTTGAATAGCAAGCTCCCAATCTAAATATGCCTCTGGATCAACATTACCAGCAAAAGGAGGTAGACTAAATTTAATTTTAGCAAAAGGATCATTATTACCACGATTATTACCTTCCATACCATGACGATTGAAGTTGAGGCGGCGACGGGCACCACCGTCAGCATACGCATCTTCATCACCAAAAGCATCCGTATCTTCATCATCAGCACGATAAGGTGGAGGGCGTTGCTCAAGTTGTTCAATGCGGGTGACTAGATTGTTCACGTTGCGCGTTAGCTCGGTCATAAGATTGCGTTGTTCAGTCATGAACGTTGTAAGCTCGCCCTTGGACACACACTCATTGAAGTCCGTCGGACTTCCTGCCATGGTTAGAAGATAGAAAAAGACAACACCAAAGTATTATCCCTATCAACTAAAAGGAAACAAGTGGTGGTGGTGGTGATGGTGGTGAAAGTGGAATGCAAAATCACAAACGGCTTACCACCGTCTTGCTTGTATTCTTACCAACGCCAAACAGGAGCAAAACCAAAGTGGCAAAGCAATCTGTTGTTGAGCGTGGGTAACAGTTGCAAGAGGAACCTGTGCTGACAGAAGAATATGTGGAGCTATGGGTAGGCACACAATATGACAACAAGGGTTAGTAATTAACAAGTGCAGAGTAACGATTATTCAATCCGGATCCAAAGTACAAATCACAAGTGCTGGCTAAGACGTGTCGAGACATAGCGTAACAAGGTGAAAACAAAGGACGATCGAAAGAACTCACAGAACAAGCAAATAGCTCGGACTTCTCCTTTTTTCCTGAATTTTTTTCCCGGATTTTTCCAAAAGGCACAAGTAGGAAACAAACTTTTTTTTTATTTTTTTCACTATTTTTTTATATACTTTTCTCTAAACAAGGATCACAAAAGATGCAACCACAAAAATTGGCACCTACAACTGAGGTGGGATGTGGTCTATAGAAATTCAGCACGTTCTCTGAAAAGCGTGCAAAAACTTTGACAATTTTTTTTATATTTTTCTGAATTTTTTTGGCAATTCTGATGAAACTAAACAGGGCGTAGCCGAGTTTGGGTCGGCTCCAAATGGTGTCAAGAAGCTGCTGTAAAAAATTCAGATTTTTCTGATAAACGAGCGAAAAGTTATGCCTGTTTTACCGAAGGTATCTCAAGGTATGTTTTCCGGGAGGCACAACACGGCGGCGGCAGTTAGGGCAAAGTGTCCCTAAACTCTAACATCGATCACAGGATCATCACTATGGCTAACAGCAGTAGGTATTTGCCTGATGATGTAAGGAGGGCTGCGATGTAGGCAAAATAAGAGCGGCTGGCAACCTATCTAGGGTTTGCGTGGCGGCGAGAAGTTACACAAGGCGGCTAGCGGGGCAAGTCGAGTAATGTGGTGGCTTTGACTTGTTGTTTGGGAACGGTGGATGAGATAGCAGCGGAAAACAAAAAATCATAGCAATGGGCGATTAAACTACGACCACGAACACAATCCTAAACCAGCAACAAGACTCGACCACGGACACAAACTCAACAACACGAATCTGAAACGAAATTGCAAAGGCACAAAGGGTGATAGGACAGCGGAAATTGAAATATTTTTGGGCTTTTTGTGGACTCTAGGTAATGAACAAATATGAATCTAAGGCAAACGAGATTATACCTCATGGTAAACCTGAAATATCTGATACCAATTGATAAGAATAGGCCCGATCTTCTGAGAGGTAGCCGGTAAGTTCAATTTGTGGAGATCTCGATGTTGGCGATTCGGCTTCAAATCAGACGCGATTCGAACCCTGCAACCGTTACACCACTGCTCCGTTGATTATCAACCAAGCACAACTTGATTGACCTTGCCAAGAAGGCTTTTCCTGCAAGCAAATCGAAGAGCACAAGCAAGAAGGTAAAACACGCAATCTGAAATTGCAAATATGAATGACGCGAATATCAATAGAGGATTCAAGAACTCGGTTCCAAAGGACTAATCGACATAGTGGAGGAGATCAAGAACGGGGGCCCTGGATCACTATAAAAGGATTTGTCACCACAGTTACAATGAACGATTTAGTTTCTTGATGGAAAACTAAACTCTAAACAAAAACCCAATTGTGTAGCAGCGGTGGTGGCTGTGTTTATAGTCTAAGACTCGACCTAGGGTTGGGGACGGCCAGGGGTTGGGCGCCCACAACTTGGGCTTAAGGCCCGACACGATACATGACCAAGTTGGCCCAAATAGGTGATGCAGCACCTTGCCGTGGTCACACAGAATGATCCACGGACCTTCAGGAGCTAGGACTAGATCCAAAACAACGGCGTAGTCGTCCCCTTTCCAACGCATCCAAGAACGGCCCGTTTTGATGTCGTATGAGAAAGTTATGACCGAAAACTGTGACGACGTGTCTGCTGAATCCGAGGGCGACGTGGCAGCTAAGTTGGGAACGAATTGCAACTTGGGGAAGACCATGGTGTCGGTGTGTCCAGCGTGGCGATGTCCTCATCACAATGTGACCAGATTCAATCATGGTGTCAAATGCAAACCAAAGGTAGGAGTGAGTCACATGGTCTCACAACCGCCACTCGATCACAATCACCTTGACGACGTATCCACTATGGAGTTTCTCCATGTAGGAGGGGGTCTACTTGTCCTCTATGCACCAACATGCCACCGCTGTACACAACGAATAGAGGGTCCCTGCTTCAAAAGCCACAACACCATCATCCAAAGGTCACAAAGACATCAAGCACTCTGGATCACCAAGATTTAATGGAAACATGGCCCAATCATTCAAAGCTAGCTCTCAAGATCTAAGGCCTAACTCTCACAATGATGCACTATAGTACCTATCCTAGCCTTGGATATGATCTTGAATGTCTTGATAAGATGGATTGAGTGTTGAAATACTTGCTCCAAATTGTAATAGCCTTGGGGCAATCCAACACCATTAAACAAATGAGGCAACCTCATATATATAGCCATATCCCCCTCAACTAGTCATTGGAAAAAGTCTGCTAGAAACTATGCACCACTAGATGATCTATTGGTTCATCGTTGATACTTCTCTATATCATTTAGAAAGGTATATTCCCAAGTCAATTGTTGGACCTTCACTCACTAACATTGGTCCCTCGTCACCAGATGATTCGCCATTGTGTCCTCGCTATTCACTGTATCATCCATCAAGGTATCTGACCATTGGCCTTGATGTTGCCATGGCTCGGTTTTCATTGGATGATCTGTCGGGTTGCTCCTGTACTACACCGTTTTATCTAGAGCCCTTGGTCTTCCAAGTATTCAACTATGCTAGCTTTCTGATGTGCGTTGAATGTCCACCGGGAGATTGTCTTCTTCACCATATCATCATGTGGGCATTGTCTTCCTACCTGGCTTACTGGACTGGACCATATGATCCATTAGGCTTGATCAAGCGATCCAGTGCATGTTTTGACGGGAACACTTTTGTCATTTCTTCTCTGTTTCAACTTGGATCTTGATCAAACTTGAACCTCACATCCCTAGGACCTATTATAAATTTATAACATGTCTAATACATCTCTTTTTAATTTTTGTTGAACTTATCACATGCAACATAATTCTTTTTAGACTGCTATATTTGCCTATGATTTGCATACCCTTGAGTCCTAGAGGTATAGAACAAGTAATTTTAAACACTACAACCCAAACGATTCTAAGGGATGCTCAAAATCAATTTTGGGGTTTGGTTTTCACCGCTACTACACCCCAGTTGTAGAATGACGTATTTTTAGAAGCGGTTTATGTATCTATACCTGAAAATCGATTTTAAGGGACAACTTATTAAGTCAATAGCCCTTGAAAATGATTTCATTTTTCTTGGAAAGTTGACTTAGTTAGTCGTCCTTAGAAATATTTTAAAAAACACAAAAAAATGGGCAAATTGTGTAAAAAAGGACAAAAAATGTTTTCCCTTGTGTGAGGATGGAAAAATATTTTCTCTTGTGCGAGTGGCTATCGCTTGGTTATAAGCATCAATCTAATATTTTTATGTGCAAGGGTACCCACTGAGATTCAATTAGAGCAACATGTTGCCCTACGCAACCCCTCCTACCACAATAGCAAAGCCACTTATGAGCAAGTATATGATGGTATATTTTTGTATTAATTCCTATAAGTGTTGCATTTAATATTTTTGTCCCAAAACGATCTCAAATGAAAAAAGGTTTCAACTACAAAGTTTTAGACCTCATCAAACACTAAAATTTTGGTATAGGGTATGTCTCCATCCTAGATAATTTTGAAAAATTCCAAAATTTGAATTTCAAATTTAAAGAATTTAAAATATAAATTTGGGCACCTAAACTATCTCAAATAAAAAATTCATCAACTATAAAGTTTTAGATCTTGTTGAGCTTACAATTTTGTAACACCCTAAAATTTGCATCAATTTAAAATAGATAAATTTGATTTAATTATGTATTTTGTGAGCATTTAGATTTAGAAAAATAATAACTTTGTTAAAATTAAAATTAAATATAGGTCTACATACATGTATGTGCATACATGCTGCTGCATATTTATTTTGTGATGCTTTGGTTTGATTGAAATTTGCAAAAGAATTAAATTTCAGTTTAAATTGGATTTAAAATGTGTTAAGAAAATAGAAAAGAAGTTTTATTTTTTTTCTCTCGACCTCTCTTGAATTTGGCCTGAGCAGCCCAGCTCGGCCAGGCTCCCTGTGTGGCCATTTTTCCCATAGGCCCAGCTCCCTCTCCCGTGGCCCACACTGGCAGGCCGGCCCATCAGCAGTGAGGCCCGTGCAGTTCTCCTCTCCTTCTGCGCCATGTGCCACTGCCAGCTAGCCTCATGCGTCAGCATTATCTTCTTTCTCCCAGCACGTCTACGCCTCGGTCACGACCGCCGCTGCCTGACTCCGCTCCGTGTCGATATGGGACCCACGGGATACCCCTTAAGGAAGGGAGAAGATCTAGTCTAACTAGAATTCTTTTCATGTAATCTTAGTAGTAGTATTATTCTATAATCCTACTAGGAACTCTCATTGTAAATCGACTAGGACTCTGACCTCCTGACTATATAAAGGAGGGCGGAGTTCCTAGAGAACGGAGTTAGGGACAACACTTTACAATCAATCCAATACAAAAGCTAACGCCGACAGGACGTAGGGCTATTACTCGATCACGATCGAGGGCCCGAACTAGGATAAATCGACTGTCTCTTACGTTTACCGTCGAGTTCTGCATATGTTGAAGTCTGAACAAACTGCTCCGAGTAGGAGCCATTTTGTTTTAGTGATCAAGACACTTAGTGAGTGTGATCACATTTAAGATAGATAGTCGTACTATTAAGAGGAGTGAAACTCGTATCGAAATGCGGTTATCAAAGTGCCACTAGATGCTCTAATTCATTGCATATGCATTTAGGATCTAGTGGAGTGCTAACACCCTTGAAAATATTTGTGAAAATATGCTAACACATGTGCACAAGGTGATACACTCGGTGGTTGGCACACATGAGCAAGGGTGAAGAAGTTTGAAGTGAAATAGAGTTGGTCGCAAAGATGCTGGTGTCGGTCAACTGACCGGACGCTAGATCACCCAGCGACCAGACGCTAAAGGGCTGCATCCGATGGAGTTGTCGGATGACACAGTGACTAGGGTTAAGCACCGGACACTGGTCTGTGTCCGGTTAAGCATGACCGGACGTGTCCGGTCAGCAAAAGACGGTTTTGGGAGCTTACTAGAAACAACCAGACACTGGGGTCTGAGCGTCCGGTCACTTGTGCTAGAGCGTATGGTCAGTTAATAACCGTCGAGATCTGGCGGCTCAGGTTTAACTCAGAATGACACATGGCTTACATCGGGCGACCGAACACTGGATCTAGCGTCTGGTCAACTAGACCAGAGCGTCCGGTCACCCCGATCAGTACCCAGTGAAGGGGTAAACGACTCTATTTCATGGGGCTTCTATTTAAGCCCCATGGCTGGTTCTAGCTCACTCTCTTGCACATTTTCATTGACATAGCAACCTTGTGAGCTTAGCCAAAGCCCTTCCACTCATCTTCATCATCTTTGTGAGATTGGGAGAGAATCCAAGTGCATTGCTTGAGTGATTGCATCTAGAGGCACTTGGTATTCATGTTGCCCTACGGATTTCGCTTATTACTCTTGGTGGTTGCCACCACCTAGATGGCTCAGTGCAGCAGTGGAGGATCGGCACGAGTTGGTGATTGTTCGTGGCCATCTCCGGTGATTGTGAGGGGAGTTGTACCTTCCCCGGCGGAGTGCCGAAACGTAACTCTAGTAAATTGCTCGTGTCATTGAGTTACCTCACTTGTGGGTAGGTTCTTGCGGTGTCCAATTGTGTGGATGAGGTTTGTGCAACACCTCTTAGCCGCCGAACCACCAAGTGTTGGTCGCCACAACGAGGACGTAGCGTGTTGGCAAGCACGTGAACCTCGGGAGAAAATCAATTGTCTCTTGCCCTTTGGTATTCTCCCGGTGATAGATTTCATCTTCATCTTGTGATTGGTTCATCCCTCTACATGGCGGTATAATCACCCTACTCACTCTTTTATATTCTTGCAAACTAGTTGTGGCAAGCTCTTTAGTGTAATTAGAATTGAGAGCTTAATTTGTTATTTAAGTTCATCTAGTGGAGCTCTTTAGTGTAGCATGATTGAGAGCTCTTAGTGAGTAGTATCATAGCAAGTTGTGTCTAGTAATCATTATAACTAGAATTGTTGGATAGGTGGCATGCAACCTTCATAGAGCTAGAGCAAGTTTGCATTTCGCTATTTGTCTTACTAATCAAATTGCTCTAGTTGATTTATAGAATTTTAAATAGGCTATTCACCCCCCCCTCTAGCCATATTAGGACCTTTCAAGTGGTATCGGAGCTATGGTCACCGTTTGATTGAAGGCTTAACAACCTCAGTGTCAAATTATGGCTCAAGTTGTGTTCAACCATGTGGGGGGCAAACCACCGTTCTTTGATGGCACATGCTATGATTATTGGAAGAGAAAGATGAGGATGTATTTTGGTTCAATCAATGATCAAGTATGGGAAGTGACCAAGAATGATTATGCTATCATCGATCCCGACAATCCCACCAACCAAGACAAGACTAACAAGCAATGCAACACAATGGCTCTCAGCACCATATACAATGCCATTGATTCTAAGGTGTTTGAGCAAATCAAGGATTATGAAAGAGCAAATGAGATGTGGACAAGATTGGAGGAAACGTATGAGGGCACACCAGCGGTGAAGAGTGCAAGTTGTACATTCTCAAGGATAAATTGACAAGCTTCAAGATGAAGATGAGAGCATTCTGGAGATGTTCCATCAATTGCAAGTAATTGTCAATGACTTGAAGGCTTTGGGAGAGAAGATCAAGGATGATGACATCTCTCATCGGTTCTTGATGTGCCTACCTCCAAGATTTAAGATGTTAAGATTGCTAATCATAAGAGGAGGATTGAAGGATATTACCCCAACTAAGTACTAGGTGATGTCATGACACAAGTGACATACCATGTGGAAAGGGCGGAGGATGACAAGGATGACAAGAAGGAAGAAGAAGACAAGAAGAAGAAAAGCATAGCATTCAAGGCTAGCTCATCATCATCAAAGAACAAGGACAAGTCCAAGAAAGAATCAAGTGATGATGATGATCTTAGTGATATTGATGATGAAGCTATGGTTCTCTTTGTGCGCAAGCTGGGAAAATTCATGAAGAAGGGCTATGGTGCAAGAAAGAGAAGAGATCACACCAAGAAGAAAGAGTATGTGAGAAGATGCTATAATTGCAAGAGCCCCGATCATATAGTAGCAAATTGTCCATATAATATTGGCAATGATGAGGATGAGAAGAAGAAGCACAAGGAGGATAAGAAAGAAAAGAAGGAGAAGAAGGAGAAGAGAATGACCTTCCAAAAGAAGAATAAGGGTGGAGGCTATGTAGTCACTTGGGATAGTGATGGTTCCTCAGATGGTGATAGCTCTAGTGATGATGACAAGAAATCTATCAAGAGAGCACTAGCAAGCATCACCATCAACAAGAAGCTCTCCATCTTTGACACTCCATCGACATGTCTCATGGCAAAGCCTACCAAGGTAAAATATGATGAGAGTGATGATGATGAATGTGAAACTGACTCTTGTAGGAATGATAATGATGATGATAATGATGAGGATGAGGAGTACACCAAGGAGGAGCTCTTGGACATGTGTAAGCAAGTGCACACTTGCAATGAGATGAAGAGAAAGGAGTGCAAAGAATTGCGCAAGAAAGTAAAATTTCTTGACCAATCCTTTGATGAGCTCAATGCTACTCATGAGAGGCTAATGGAAGCCCACGAGAAGCTTGGCAAAGCTCACTCTAAGCTTAAAAAGGCTCACTCCTCTCTCATTGAGCAAGTCAAAGTGGAGGAAGCCAAGAAGGAGCAAGTGATTATATCATGTAATGTGGGACTAACATGTGATCTTATTGATGAATCTATTTTTGTTGCTCCCACTAACACTTCTTGTAGCACTACCACTTACACTTCACCCTTGAGTGATGGTCTCACTTGTGAAAACTCACTAAAAGTGGAAAATGAGACCCTCAAGAAAGAGGTGAATGAGCTCACTCATGCCTTAGGCAATGCCTATGGTGGAGATGCCCACTTGCTAAAGTGCTTGGGTAGCCAAAGGTTTTCTCTCAACAAAGAGGGATTAGGCTATACCCCCAAGAAAGGCAAGGCGGCCTTTGTCACTCCCAAATCTAGCTTTGTGAAGGGCAATGGTCAGTTTTACAATAGATGCAAGCGAGTTAGGCATATAGAGCAAAATTGCAAGACTAACAAGAACAATCTACCTAATGTATCCTCAATCAAATTTGATTCTTGTTAAATGCGTTATAAGGGTGCCAACGGTGTGAAGGCTAAGTTTATTGGTACACCAATTGTAGGCCCAAAGAAAAAGGCCATTTGGGTACCAAAGACCTTGGTAACTAACCTACAAGGACCCAAGCAAGTTTGGGTACCTAAAAAGAATTGATCTTCTTTTATAGATAAATTATAAAGCCGGAGGAAGGCATTGGGTGCTTGATAGTGGGTGCACACAACACATGACCGGTGATCCAAGAATGTTCAATTCAATCAATGAAAATAAGAGCAATGGGATTGATAGTATCACATTTGGTGACAATGGCAAAGGCAAGGTCAAAGGGCTTGGTAAGATTGCAATATCCAATGACTTGAGCATTTCCAATGTGCTATTAGTAGAGAGCTTGAACTTCAATCTATTATCGGTAGCTCAATTATGTGATCTTGGTTTCAAGTGCATATTTGATGTGGATGATGTAGAGATCATAAGTGTAGATGGCTCTAACTTGATATTCAAAGGATTTGGATATGAGAATCTATACTTGGTTGATTTCAATGCTAGAGAAGCTCAGTTGACAACATGTTTGATCACTAAATCTAGCATGGGTTGGTTATGGCATAGAAGGCTTGGTCATGTTGGAATAAAACAATTAAACAAGTTAATCAAGCATGACTTAGTTAGAGGCTTAAAAGATGTCACTTTTGAGAAAGATAAGCTATGTAGTGCATGTCAAGCCGGAAAATAAGTTGGTAACACACATCCTAAGAAGAGTATGATGAGCACATCTAAGGCATTTGAGCTAATGCATATGGACTTATTTGGACCAACCACATACACTAGCATTAGAGGAAACAAATGTGGATTTGTGATTGTGGATGATTTCACTAGATATACATGGGTCTTCTTTCTTGGTGACAAGAGTGATGTGTTTGCAACATTCAAATCTTTTGTCAAGGGTATTCACAATGAGTTTGAAACAACAATTAAGAAAGTTAGAAGTGACAATGGAAGTGAGTTCAAGAACACTAGAATTGATGAGTTATGTGATGAATTTGGAATTAGACATCAATTCTCGGCCAAGTATACTCCTCAATCAAATGGCTAGTTGAAATGAAGAATAGAACCTTAATTGATATGGCAAGATCAATGTTGAGTGAGTACAATGTGAGTCATTCATTTTGGGTCGAAGCAATCAACATGGCTTGCTATTATGCAATCAACTCTATTGTCACCCCATGATGGAGAAGACACCTTATGAGCTTTTGAATGGAAGAAAGCCCAACATAGCATACTTTTGGGTTTTTGGATGTAAATGCTACATATTGAAGAAAGGCACTAGATTGAGCAAGTTTAAAAAGAAATGTGATGAAGATTTCTTGCTTGATTACTCCACTACTAGCAAGGCTTATAGAGTTTGGAATTTGGCTAGTGGTACTCTTGAAGAGGTTCATGATGTGGAGTTTGATAAAACAAATGGTTCCCAAGAGGAAGATGAGAATCTAGATGATGTAAGAGGCACTCAATTGGTCAATGCAATGAAGAACATGGACATTGGTGAGTTAAGGCCTAGAGTGGTGATTGATGTTGAAGATGACAAGAATCAAGTACTCTCTAACTCAAATGTGCAAGCTAGCGGTTCTCATGATCAAATCCAAGCAAGCACTAGTGATGGCAATATGCAAGATCAACAAATGGCTAGTTTATCATCTCAACCAAGTGATCAATCAAATGCTAGCAATCAAGTGCAAGTGCTTCAACCAACCAATGTTGCAAGAGATCATCCATTGGACACTATCATTGGTGATATTTTAAGAGGTGTGCAAACTAGATCAAAGTTGGCTTCATTTTGTGAGCATTTCTCATTTGTGTCATCCATTGAACCTAAGAAGATAGATGAAGCTTTGAAGGATATTGATTGGGTCAATGCTATGCATGAAGAGCTAAACAACTTTATAAGAAACCAAGTATAGGAGTTAGTTGAGAGGGCTAAGGATTATAATGTGATTAGAACCAAGTGGGTCTTTCGGAACAAGCAAGATCAAGATGGGATAGTAATAAGGAACAAAGCAAGATTAGTGGCTCAAGGTTACACTCAAGTTGAAGGTCTTGACTTTGAAGAAACATATGCCCCGGTTGTAAGATTAGAAGCAATTAGAATCTTGCTAGCTTATGCTTGTGCCCACAACATCAAGTTATACCAAATGGATATGAAAAGTGCATTTCTAAATGGGTACATCAATGAGCTTATGTATGTTGAGCAACCTCTCAGTTTTGAGGATGAAAAGAAACCCAACCATGTGTACAAGTTGAGAAAGGCTTTGTATGGATTGAAGCAAGCACCTAGAGCATGGTATGAGAGATTGAGGGACTTCCTACTCTCTAAGGGATTCAAGATGGGAAAGGTTGACACCACTCTCTTCACCAAGAAGCTTGGAAAGGACTTGTTTGTGATGCAAATCTATGTTGATGATATTATTTTTGGGTCAACAAATCAAGAATTTTGTGAGGAGTTTGGCAAAATGATGGCTAATGAGTTTGAAATGTCCATGATTAGAGAGCTTAGCTACTTCTTTGGTCTTCGAATCAAGCAAATAAAGTATGGCACATTTGTGAGTCAAGGCAAGTATATCAAGGACATGCTCAAGAAGTTTGGAATGGATGATGCTAAAGCTATTAGTACACCAATGGGGACAAGTGGAAGCTTGGATAGTGATGCTAGTGGCAACATGGTGGATCAAAAGATGTATCGGTCTATGATTGGAAGCCTACTCTATGTGACCGCATCAAGGTCGGATGTGATGTTTAGTGTATGCATGTGTGCTAGATTTCAAGCCTCACCAAGAGAAAGACATTTGAAGGCAACTAAGAGAATATTGAGGTACTTGAAGCATACACAACATGTTGGATTATGGTATCCCAAAGGAGCAAGATTTGAGTTGATTGGATATTCGGACTCTGATTATACGGGATGCAAAGTTGAGAGAAAGAGCACAACGGGCACATGTCAACTATTGGGAAGATCACTTGTGTTTTGGTCATCAAAGAAGCAAAATAGTGTAGCACTTTCAACCACCAAAGCGGAGTACATTTCGGCCGATAGTTGTTGTGCACAATTACTTTGGATGAAAGCCACTTTGAGTGATTTTGGAATCAAGTTCAAGCAAGTGCCATTGCTATGTGACAATGAAAGTGCCATAAAGCTCACCAACAACCTGGTTTAATACTCAAGAACAAAGCATATAGATGTCCTGTCATCACTTCATAAGAGATCACCAACAAAAAGGGGACATTTGCATAGAGAGTGTGGCACCGAAGATCAACTTGCCGACATATTCACCAAGCCACTTGATGAGAAGAGGTTTTTGAGAGCTAAGGAATGAATTAAACATACTTGACCTCTCCAATATGTGTTGATGCACCCCTAATTTATATGACATGCCTCTCCTTTGAGCAATCCAAGGTAAAAGTTGTTTGGCATGGCATACATCCTTGCTAAGGACATGATTAGTGCATCTAGACATATTTCACATTTGAATAGGTTCATTCATGAAAATCAAATGAATTTGATGCTTGTATGGTACCACTATTGCTTGTATGTTTGAAATGATCTAGTGGTAGCATATGACATGTTTGTGGGCTTTGTAAACCTAGTGTTTGATCTATAAAATAAGCAATAAGTGTTTAACTCAATATGGTACAAGATAACCCTTATTTGGAGGTGTGAAGAAGCATGTCCTTGAATCAAACCGAGTTAAATATCTTTTACAAGTAATCTAGATTGAACCAATTTGGGAAAATGATCCTCACTTTACATGGTTTCACCCTAACCTATCTAAAATTTGAGCCCTCCTTTTGTGCTAATTGTTGACAAAGGGGGAGAGAAACAAAGATATGAGTGATAGGGGAGTATTTTATTGAGAGATATGATAAAGGAAAGGGATCAATTAAATTTTTTAGCACACAAGTAGGGAGAGCAAGCTCATGAACTTGTATGTTGCATTTGAATGGGCATTTCACATATTTGCTTGCATGACACAAATCTTTAATTTCAATATCCATGCTTGTGTGGTGTATGCTAGTTGTAGGTTTGAATGTTGAAATGAAAAACTAGCATGCATAGGCTAAAGTAACTAGACCTATGTTCATTCTATGGAAACTAGACCCTTGCTTGTAATATTGATCTCATGAGGTATTCTAGTTTTTGTGTATGTCTAGTTACTAATGGTGCTAAGGATGGTATATTGGTGCACTCCGATTGGTATCACGCTTCAAAGGTCCATCTCTTATACCTTAGCATTATTTGGTAGAAATCGTCTCCTATATTTTCTATCTAATCATATGTGCAAAGCTTCAATCCAAACTCTTAGCACATATGTAGGGGGAGCAATTGCTATCATATGGAGTTCATAAAACTTGTCCATATCCTTTACACATGGTAAATATGCTTGGATAAGCAACATGGATTCAAATGAACTTTAATTCATATCTTTGTATAAGGGTTGTCATCAATTACCAAAAAGGGGGAGATTGAAAGCTCTAGTTTGGTTTTAGTTAATTGATGAAACCCTAAGTGCTAACCTAGTTTATGAAGATGATCATGAGATAGATAGCACTACTCCAAGTGATGAAGCAATGATGAAGATCATGACATTGGTGATGATCAAATGCTTGAACTTGGAAAAAAAGAAAGAGAAAAACAAAAGGCTCAAGGCAAAGGTATAAAATATAGGAGCCATTTTGTTTTAGTAATCAAGACACTTAGTGAGTGTGATCACATTTAGGATAGATAGCCGTACTATTAAGAGGAGTGAAACTCGTATCAAAATGCGGTTATCAAAGTGCCACTAGATGCTCTAATTCATTGCATATGCATTTAGGATCTAGTGGAGTGCTAACACCCTTGAAAATATTTGTGAAAATATGCTAACACATGTGCACAAGGTGATACACTTGGTGGTTGGCACACATGAGCAAGGGTGAAGAAGTTTGAAGTGAAATGGAGTTGGTCGCAAAGATGCTGGTGTCGGTCAACTGACCGGACGCTGGATCACCCAGCGACCGGACGCTGAAGGGTTGTGTCCAGTCGAGTTGTCGGATGGCACAATGACTAGGGTTAAGCACCAGATGCTGGTCTGTGTCTGGTTAAGTATGACCAGATGCGTCTGGTTGGCAAAAGATGGTTTTGGGAGCTTACTAGAAACAACTGGACACTAGGGTCTGAGCGTCCAGTCACTTATGCTAGAGCATCCGGTCAGTTAATAGCCATTGAGATCTGGCAGCTCAGGTTTAACTTAGAATGACATGTGGCTTACATCGGGTGACCGGACGCTGGATCCAGCGTCCGGTCAACTGGACCGGAGCATCCGATCACCCCTATCAGTACCCAGTGAAGGGGTACAACGGCTCTATTTTGTAGGGGGCTTCTATTTAAGCCCCATGGCCAGTTCTAGCTCACTCTCTTACACTTTTTCATTGACATAGCAACCTTGTGAGCTTAGCCAAAGCCCTCCCACTCATCTCCATCATTGATCCATCATCTTTGTGAGATTGGGAGAGAATCCAAGTGCATTGCTTGAGTGATTGGATCTAGAGGCACTTGGTATTCGTGTTGCACTACGGATTTCACTTGTTACTCTTGATGGTTGCCACCACCTAGATGGCTTGGTGCAGCGGTGGAGGATCGACATGAGTTGGTGATTGTTCATGGCCATCTCCGGTGATTGTGAGGGCAGTTGTACCTTCCCCGATGGAGTGCCGAAAGGTAACTCTAGTAAATTGCTCGTGTCATTAAGTTACCTCACTTGTGGGTAGGTTCTTGCGGTGTCCAATTGTGTGGACGAGGTTTGTGCAACACCTCTTAGCCGCCGAACCACCAAGTGTTGGTCGACACAACGGGGACGTAGCGTGTTGGCAAGCATGTGAACCTCAGGAGAAAATCGGTTGTCTCTTGCCCTTTGGTATTCTCCTAGTGATTGATTTTATCTTCATCTTGTGATTGGTTCATCCCTCTACACGGCGGTATAATCACCCTACTCACTCTTTTATATTTTTGCAAACTAGTTGTGGCAAGCTCTTTAGTGTAATTAAAATTGAGAGCTTGATTTGTTATTTAATTTCATCTAGTGGAGCTCTTTCGTGTAGCATGATTGAGAGCTCTTAGTGAGTAGTACCATAGCAAGTTGTGTGTCTAGTAATCATTGTAACTAGAATTGTTGGATAGGTGGCTTGCAACCCTCGTAGAGCTAGAGCAAGTTTGTATTTTGCTATTTGTCTTACTAATCAAATTGCTCTAGTTGATTTGTAGAATTTTAAATAGGCTATTCACCCCCCTCTAGCCATATTAGGACCTTTCAGGCTCTACATCTGTTTGCCGAGTGAATCTAATGTCCCTAACTTGTCAGATGAACCTTTGAGAGACTTCATAATGAACCCTACTTGCTCACCTTAGAAGTGTTTTGAGAGTAATTAACCCAGGCATATGGGTATCATGACTCACAATGAAAGTGTACAACCTCTGTAGAGTGTAAAATTGGTATATTAGCCATGCGCACGGTCACGAGCGGCCTTGGACCCTTATGGAATAGATGATCACTATTAATTATCCATTTATGTTATTCATTATTCATGTTTACATTGATCATGTGTTTTACGTTATGGATTAAAACAACTTGTTGCTACTCTTATGCTAAAATTGTGACAATTAAAAGTTGAATGTTGTTAAACCTGTCTCAAGCCTTTTGAGCCTCATAAACCTCATGTTACACTTGTTGAGTATGACACTTACTTATGCTTATTTATTTTTATTATTTGGATAAAAATCCTGGATGGGTAACAAATGGCTATGGTAATGATGACTTTCCTAAGGATTTCTAGACTTATGGTCAACCAGTTGACATCCCTGTGATATAGAGCTTCCACGAGAGATTTTTCCTTATACTTCCGCTACATTTATGTAAAGACTCTATCTTATTATACGTGATGTAATAAACACTTATGATGATAATATCTATAATTTATTGGCTTATGTGTGTGACTGATCTCTGGGCGCACATAAAATTATGCATCCCATTTTATCCTTAAAATCAGGTATGACAGATTTGGTATCAGAGCTGTGTTGACTGTAGGACGCAAGCCTAGTTAGCGATGGTCGTTTTAGCCTCTTTTGATTCACTCATTTCATGCTTTCCATCTCACCCTTGTTATTTGCTAAATTTTATGCTTCTTTTGCCTCACTCTGTTATGAAAATTAATGTTTCTAATCTAACTAAATCTCATTCTGTAAATGCCTTGAGCCAATAAGACCACTCACATCAGCACCAGAGGCTACTACTTGCCTTGTGGCTCGTATGAGTCCATGGAGCCACGTGAGGAGAAGGAACCCTAGGAGCAAGAAGTTGACTCGACAGCACCTGCACCTATGCCTAAGACATTCTAGGAAGAGCCCAAAGAAGAAGAACCCAAAGAAATGGAGGTGGTTGTATTGTCTAATGATGAGGAGGAGGAAGACGTTGTTCAAGAAGATTAGCCTAGCCCTACCATGGGATGGACTACAAAGATTTGGTACAAGCCAGGGTGTGAATCCTCCGTTTTGCACCACCAACTTATAGGGATTCTTCAGACCTACTACGCTGATTAGGACGCAGCTGTGGAATATGTCTGCAAAGAACATACGCACACTCTGGAGGACACTTATTGGAAGACTAGGGCATGCATCTCCATTAGGGATGAAGAGAAGGAAGCATATCAACTGGATGCAAGCTATTCGCATCATGCTCGTCGTGCCACCATGGAAGATGGCATAGAAGATGTAGCTATTGAAGCCTACATGGGTCTCTTTGGCCACCGTTTTGAGGATATGAAGGAGGACCAATATCGATTCCTCCCTCACCACTACCTTGAATTGGAGTGGGCAATGATGGATGCTCAGGGCATGGATCCAACTACTCAAGTGATGGTACATTTTAGCTGTGAGTTAGCAGGGAAGGTTCGGTGATTGGAAGATCAATTAAAGGCACAACAGGAGACTCTTAAGAGGTACCAATGAGTGATAGATGACCAAAGGGAGTGCCTCAGCCTACCAATGATTTATGAGAAGCTTCCCCATAAACCTTGCCCATAGGTGTTGGAGTTCCTTTCTATGTAATAAGACGTTAGTAGCACGGTTCAAGTTGAGTCAAGTTGAGTCTAGTAGTGTGGTGTGAACTTTGGTGTGCCTAGTTGATTTATTATTATGTTTTTATGTGAGTTGGATTTTTATAATGAGTGCTGGAACTTTGTGGGAGTGTCCGTAAGTTCCATAGTTAAGAATATTAAAGTTTGAATCAATAAATAAATAGTTGGGTTTGGTACATCTTGTTCTCTCGGATCTATTTTTTGGAGTAGTCTGCCCTTATCTCAATGTCAATCTAAATCTACTCAACCAAAAAAATTATGAAATTTTTACGGGAATAACTAGACTTAAGTATCTTTCTAATGCCTCTGGAATCACCCCCTATATCTAATCTAGTTTGAGAGATATAGCTGTTCCAAGTTGAAATTTCTGCGCAGTCTAGAATCTAAAACAATTTTAGTTGTATCCTATTTTTTATTAACCTAACAATAGAATCTGGGCATGTGATCTGAATGAAAGTTGTAGATAATTTCTTAAGCTTTCCAACCATGTAAAGAACGCCTCTTTTGGATGTCTAGAACGTGAGATATGACTATTTTACCAAGCTACTAATGTTGGAACTTATCCAGAAAGTTTTCAGAATGTATTCCATACCTCTATAAGTGTCTATAACTTGGAAATCTCTAAATTTTGAATATTTGTGTTGGATGTCAGATGTTTGGAAGAGGAAGAGGTCAAGATCATGGAGGTGTTCCCTAGATCCACCACCACCACCTACTATTGAGGAGCTTCTAGCAGTGTAGACATAGCTTATGCAAGCTCTAGTGCAGAATCAGTAGAATCAACCAATTTATGGAGTATCGCATGACAAGCGTGGTGAATTCTTGAAGGGCCGCCCCCCAATGTTTTCACATGCCACTGATCCACTAGAAGTAGATAATTAGCTTCAGTGCAGTGGAAAAGCAACTCAACATAACGGAGTGCGATGACCAGCAGAAGGTGTTATACGCGTCAGGACAACTCTAGGGAGAAGCTCAAGACTGGTGGGAGGCATTCAAGTATGGACGTCCCACTAATACTCCTACACCTGGTAGGAATTTAGAGAGAATTTCATATCCTACCACATACCTGAAGAATTGATAGAGCTGAAGCAGGAGGAATTTAGGGCTCTGAAACAAGGATCTATGTCTGTGGCTGAGTATCATGACAAATTCGCTCAGTTGTCATGTTACACTTCGAATGAGGGGGCTGATGATGCTGATAAGCAACACCACTTTCTTAAGGGTTTGTATGATGGTCTGCAACTCTAGCTTATGTCCAATACATACCCCAATTTCTAGATGCTGGTGAACCGCGCTATTGTAATTGACAATAAGCGAAAAAAGATGGAGGCTAAGAAGAGGAGGCTTCAGGGACAAGCCTCTAGAAGCAACACTTGTCCATGCACTAATCCTCAGCAAAGTTTCTAGCAAAGGTACCAGGGACCACCTAATCAATAGAATCGCAACCCGAGCCAGCAGCGTCCACCATACCAGTAGCATAATATCAATCAACGTCCCCAGCAGTAGAGTGGCTAGCAAACACCAGAACAGGGAGCACCTAACAATAGTCCCATGAAGACTAGTGCACCTAGCACTCCCAACAAGTGTTTCCATTGTGGTAAAGAGGGTCACCTGTCGTACAACTGCCCTGAGAAGCCAAACCAACAGACCCCACAGAGGCAAAATAGTTAATAGAAGCCAGCACCCAACACAAGGAAGGTGAATCATGTGTCTACAGAGATGACGCTTGTGGAACTAGAAGTCATGCTTGGTACTTTGATGTCAAATCCACTTCTGTCACTGTTCTTTTTTATTCTAGAGCTTTGCATTCTTTCATATCACAAGCATTTGTTAGAACGCATAGCATACCCTTATGTGCCATGAAAAATCCTATACTAGTAAACTCACCAGGAGGTAGTATGCAAACTTCTTATCATTGTGTTCCAACTAGTCTATTTTTAAGAGGGGTAGAGTTCAAAGTGAGCCCCATTGTGTTGAGAACATCTGGCATTGATGTAATTCTAGGTATGGATTGGATGAAGCAAAATCAGGCAGTAATTCAAGTGTTAGGAGAAGGTAGTTGTTGTGACCACACTGAATGGGGGACAGAATCAATGTCGATGTTGTAGTACAAGCACAACCAACAACCACAGTGAACCAGCTTGATGACTGCATCAACAAGGAGGACCCAGTAGTGGATGAGTTTCTAGATGTGTTCCCTGATGACTTGCCAGGTATGCCACCTGACCTGTGACATTGAGTTTAGTATTGAATTATTACCTAGAACTACACCTATAGCTAAGCGTCCATATAGAATGGGGGTTAATAAACTAGAGGAACTTAAGAAACAAATAAAGGAGTTATATGAGAAAGGTTTCATTCATCCTAGTTCATCACCTTGGGGAGCACCGGTTATATTTGTTAATAAGAAGGATGGTACCTAGAGGATGTGTGTTGATTATCGGTCACTAAATGAGGATACTATCAAGAACAAATACCCGCTACCTAGAATTGATGACTTATTTGATTAGTTGAGAGGTGCTTGTGTTTTCTCTAAGATTGATCTTCGTTCTGATTATCATCAGTTGAAGATTCATGCAACTGACATACCCAGGACAACTTTTACTATGAGGTATGGTTTGTATGAGTACATTGTTATGACCCTTGGTTTGACCAACTGCACCTCATACTTTATGTACTTGATGAATAAGGTGTTCATGGAGTTTTTGGATAAGTTTGTGGTGGTATTTATCGATGATATATTTGTATTCTCCAAAATGGAAGAAGAGCATGTTGAACATCTAAGGTTGGTCTTGCAAAAGCTCAGGGAACACAAGTTGTATGCTAAGCGAAGCAAGTGTGAGTTTTGGTTAAAGGAAGTTTCTTTCCTAGGCCATGTTGTCTCTAATGGTGGAATAGTAGTAGATCCAAGCAAGGTGAGAGATGTGTTGAATTGGAAACCACCAACCGATGTGGAAGAGATTTGAAGTTTTTTGGGATTGGCTAGATACTACAGAAGGTTCATTGAAGTGTTTTCTAAACTTGCCAATCCTATGACAACTTTGTTGGAGAAGAATGCTAAGTTTGTATGGTCTAAGAAGTGCCAGGCTAACTTTGAGAAATTGAAGAAGAGATTGACTACAACCCCAGTATTGGTTTTGCTAGATTTGAGTAAGAACTTTTCTATCTATTGTGATGCATCTCATCATGGTCTCAGGATGTGTTCTTATGCAAGAAGAAAGAGTAGTGGCCTATGCATCCCGACAGTTGAGAAAGCATGAGCTAAACTATCCTACTCATGATTTGGAATTAGCAGCAGTGGTTCATGCTTTGAAAATATGGTGGCACTATCTTATCGAACATAAGAGTGATATCTATACTGATCATAAGAGTCTGAAGTACATTTTCACTTAGACAGATCTGAACTTGCAACAGCGTCGATGGTTGGAGTTGATTAAGGATTACGATCTGGTAGTACACTATCATCCTAGGAAAGGCGAACGTTGTTGCCGATGCTCTTAGCAGGAAGAGTTACACCAATGAGGTGCAAGTGGCATCTATGTCAAGTGAGTTGTGTGCTGAACTTAAGCAACTAAACTTGGGTTTTGTCACTAATGCAGTAGAGTTGGTGATAGAGCCTATATTAGAGCTAGAGATACTGCAAGGGTCAGTTATAGGATAAGAGGTTAAAGGAAAGAGAATCATGGAGAACATAGTGATTGGTAAGGCACCAGGTTTTAGTATGGATGATAATGGAACCATGGTTCGAGAAAAGACTATGTGTGCCTGAGAATAAGGCTATACGAGATGTAATTCTTCATGAGGCACATGAGTCTGCTTACTCTATACATCCCGAGAGTACCAATATGTACTCGGATCTAAAGAAGTATTGGTGGTATGGACTAAAGAGGGATGTGGCTGAATATGTTGTTTTATGTGATATATGTCAGTGGGTTAAAGCGGAACATCAAAGGCCTGCAGGATTATTGCAACCATTGAAGATACCTGAGTGGAAGTGGGAAGAAGTTGGTATGGATTTCATTGTTAGGGTTACCACGCACTCAAGGAGGTTATGATTCAATATGGGTGATAGTGGATCGGTTAATTAAAGTTGCTCACTTTATATCGATCAAGACTACTTATAATGGACCGAAGTTGGCCCAATTATATATGGAGAAGATAGTGTGTCTACATAGAGTTTCCAAGAAAATTATGTCTGATCGGGGTACTCAATTTACATCTCTTTTTTGGCAACAGGTACATAGTTTGTTGGGAATAAAGTTGAATTTTAGTACAACATATCATCCTCAGGACAAATGGACCAACTGAGAGAACTAATCAGATTTTAGAGGACATGTTGAGAGCTTATGCGTTGCAGTATGGTACCAGTTAGGATAAGAGTTTGCCTTATGCAGAGTTCTCGTATAACAATAGTTATCAGAAGAGTCTCAATATGGCACCTTTAGAAGCTTTGTATGGACGAAAGTGTAGAACTCTGTTGCTTTGGAATCAAATGGGAGAAACTCAAGTGTTCGGACCGGATGTTTTAAGAGATGCAGAAGAGCAAGTAAGGATGATTAGAGATAACTTGAGAGTGGCACAGCCTCGATAGAAGAGTTATGCTGACACTCAGAGAAGAGAATTGGTTTTTGAAATAGGGGATTATGTTTACCTAAAAGTATCACCAATGAAAAGTGTGAGAAGGTTTGACATGAAAGTAAAGTTAGCACCAAGTTATATTGGGCCTTTCAAGATTTTAGAGAGACGTGGAGAAGTAGCTTATCAGTTAGAATTGCCTAAGAGTTTGTTAGGTGTACATGATGCGTTCCATGTGTCTCAATTAAAGAAGTGTTTATGTGTACCTGAGGAGCAGATACCTTTAGAGGAGCTTACAGTTAAGGAAGATCTCACCTATGAGGAATTTCCGGTAAAGATTTTGGAGATAGAAGAAAGGGTTACGAGGAGCCGAGTTGTAAAGATATGTAAGGTTTAGTGGAATCGGTATATAGAAGATGAGGCTACTTGGGAAAGAGAAGAGGACCTAAGGAAAATATACCCACCGCGTTTTGAGTAAGCATCGTCCGAATCTCGAAGACAAGATTCGTTTTAAGGGGGTAGAATTGTAACACCCTAAAATTTGCATCAATATAAATAGGAAAATTTGATTTAATTATGTATTTTGTCAGCATTTAGATTTAGAAAAATAGTAAATTTGTTAAAATTAAAATCAAATATAGATCTATATACATGTATGTGCATACATGCTGCTGCATATTTATTTTACGATGCTTTGGTTTGATTGAAATTTGTAAAAGAATTGAATTTGAGTTTATATTGGATTTGAAAATGTGTTAAGAAAATAGAAAAGGAGTTTGATTTTTTTCCTCTCCCCCTCTCTTGAATTTGGCCCAAGCAGCCCAGCTCGGCCTAGCTCCCTACACGGCCATTTTCCCCGTAGGCCTAGCTCCCTCTCCTGCGGCCCGCACTAGGCAGGCCGGCCCTATCAGCAGCTGCGCCCGCGCAGTTCTCCTCTCCTTCCGCGCCCTGTGCCACAGCCAATGGGCCTCATGCATTAGCATTATCTTCTTCCTCCCAGCGCGTCTCTGCCTCAGTCATGACCGCCGCCACCCAACTCCGCTCCGCCTACGCCTCCTTCTTTTGTCGTGTATCCCAAGTAATTCCTCGCCATAAATAGCAATCGACCCCGCCGCCTCTCTACTCCGTCTTAGAGCTAGCAACAGCCCTCACCGAATCATTGGGTTGACCACAAAACCCTAGCCGCCGATGAGCCACTCGCTTCGCCGTGCACCGCGCCGCCTTCCATTGCTTCGCACCACGATAAATCGCCTTGGTGAGTTCACCGTGTCTTCCTCTATCTTCCGGTGCCTTCGGTTCATCCAGCCGTGGTCCGTAGGCCATATTCCATGCGTGTCGCCTGCCTCCGGCCATGGCGCCATCGTCGGAGCTCACCGCCGACACGCCAACGTCTTTTTCCCCCATCCAATCTGTTTTGTGCCATCCGATCTTGATTCGACGGTCTAGAATTCACGATACCCTTTCACCGAGGCCTTTTTGCCAAAGAGTCCTTTAGTTTCTCAGTATTCGAACCCTGTTGTCCCTGCATTTTTTCTAAAGAACCCTTGTATTTCTTCTTTATCATGCCCGCCATCCCTGGCTCAGTTTAAAATCCGATTTTATTAATTTAAATTCTAAAATCAAGTTCCAGCTATTTACAGAAGTGCCACTGATCTTGTTTTAGCCATAAAATCTTCGTTTTAGCTCCGTTTTGATCCATTCAGGTTGCGTTAGATTCATAATTGTGTAATCTACATGTTCATATTACTATTAAGTATATTTTCAACTTTTAAAATTTAAGGTTAGATTTAATCTATTATTTTACTAAAGGAAATCTTGTTTAATTCATAACTTCTTCGTTTTAGCTCCAATTTTCGTGATCTTCGCGTCTGTGTGTTCATAGCGAGACATAGATTCGTTTTATATACTTTTCATCTTGATTTTATGCTATTGGTGTACTGTTCTAATCTAAAGTCATTGCTTGCTATGCATGATTGCTTCTGGATGCTTGTATGTTGCTGTGATTATCAAGTATAGACGATGAGCCATTCTTGGGTGATCAAGAGTACTACTTTGATGAGCAGGATCAGTGTGAACACTTTGTTCAAGGCAAGTATAGCATGGGATCATCCTTGTTTCCTATCAACTTTAATACACTTAATTCATATTGCATGTGTCACCTTGATAGAGATTCCCTAGAATTGGACTTTTACCTTGTCTTCTATGGGATATGCATTGGGTAGCTTTGCTAGTGCTCAACTAAGCTATGATCTTGTAACTTGACTAATGGTATATGCAATAAACATTAAAACATGACTTTTTAGAAACATGGAAATAGGAGGCTGGAGTGTTTAGCTACTTTCTAAATGCTTCAGATTCCTCTCTCTAAGAACTTATCTGTAAGTGAACATCTAGGACTTGCAGTACAGCTGTGAGGGATACATGGCTCTGGCTTTAGCTTAGTAAGATGACCTTTTCTTGCTTGTTAGAGGTTACCTTTATGGCGTAAGAATGACTTGCCGAATTGGGTATAGTGTGGCCTTTGTCCTCATGTGTATAGGCTACGCGTCAATGTGCCATCGGGAAGGGGGGGGGCTCTACATCTGTTTGCCGAGTGAATCTAATGGCCCTAACATATTAGATGAACCTTTGAAAGGCTTCATAGTGAACTCTGCCTGCTCGCCTTGGAAGTGTTTTGGGAGTAATTAATCCGAGCATATGGGTATCACGACTCACAGTGAAAGTGTACAACCTCTGTAGAGTGTATAACTGGTATATCAGCCATGCTCATGGTCACGAGCGGCCTTGGACCCTTATGAAATAGATTATCACTATTAATTATCCATTTATGCTATTCATTATTCATGTTTATATTGATCATGTGTTTTACGTTGGTGATTAAAAGAATTTGTTGCTACTCTTATGCTAAAATTGTGACAATTAAAAGCTGAATGTTGTTAAACCTGTGTAAAGCCTTTTGAGCCTCATGAACCCCATGTTACACTTGTTGAGTACGACACGTACTTATGCTTGTTTATTTTCATTATTTGGATAAAAATTCTAGATGGGTAACAGATGGCTATGGTAATGACGACTTTTCTGAGGATTTCTAGACTTGTGGTCAATCAGTTGACGTCCCTGTGATATAGAGCTTCCGCGAGATATTTTTCCTTATACTTCCGCTATATTTGTGTGAAGACTCTAGTCTTATTATACATAATGTAATAAACACTTGTGATGATACTATCTATAATTTATCGGCTTATGTATGTGACTAATCTCTAGACGCACATAAGATTATGCATCTCATTTTATCCTTAAAATCGGGTGTGACAAATTTTGATATAAAGTTTGTCTTCATCTGACTTTATTTGGAAAATGTATGAAGTTATTTGTTTTACAACTATTTTCAAGGGTAGAACAATCGCCCCTAAAAGTTGATTTTTAAGGGTGATTGACTTAATCAGCCACCTATAGAAATACACCCACTTTTAGTGGCAGTTGACATAAGAAACCGCTTCTAAAATAATTTTAAGGGACAATTATTCTATGTCTATCGTCCCTAAAAATAGCTAAATTTAATTTCCTAGGACAATTTTATTAAACTAACCATCTTTGAAAATCGATTTTAGGCCTGGTTCTGAAGCTACAGTGTAACACAACATTTAAAAAAGTGGTTGACTAAGTCACCCAACAAATGAAAAGACATGAGACAATCGCAAGAAACAAAACCTTCAAGTGTCAGTTTCATTCTTTCAAGAAAGGCTTCCCGCATTACCACCCAAGAAGATAGTTAAAAATTACACTTATACCCCATTTGGATGTAGACATTGTGTCGGTGCAGAAAGTGACTAACTAGTGAATATTTTGTAGTTTTGTTGTACGTTGTGATCGGAGGTGGCCTAGCACTCAATGACATAGGATTTATACTGGTTCAGGCAACGTGCCCTACGTCCAGTCGGGGTCAGTCAGTGACTTTATTCCTGAGCCTAGGTGCTCGAAGTTTGCAATGGGGTTACAAATGAGAGGGAGAAAGATATGGTGTGCAAGAGGTCCGGTCGGCTCTGACCGGAAGGGCCGAGAGTGATAGGAACTTCGCTATGAACTAAGTGTTCAGGCGAGTGCTTGAGGTCGGAACCTTGCGGTTCTGCAGTTGTGAGCTATTGGACTAATGAATCTAAAGGAACTGAGCTTGGATCGATCGGTCCTCTCCCCTCTTGGAGGGAGCACATCCCCTTTTATAGATGAAGGGGATGGCTTTACAGGTGAGAGGGAGAGAGTATGGATGTTTTTAAGCCTTGTTGCCCACGCTGATGAGGATTGGATAATGGTAGGCACCCGCAACACTGTTGATATCACTGTAGAATGTCAGATGCACATGGGAGGTCGTGCTATCTTCTTCAGGAAGGATGGACGTCGGTACCTGCAAATACTATTTGATGCCTAGAGGCATGTGAGGAGTCATGCTATGTTCACCTGATACGGCAAATCCTGGTGCCCATACCGCTATCGATTGTCCAGGGACACGCGGAGGGTCTTACCGTATGGGAGTTTTAGCGGCCCCTACAAAACTGTAGAGGGAGATGTCGGCGCCTACAACACTGTTTGTGTCAGAGTGGCTTGTAGAGTACTAAGACGCGCGGCAAATACACCCTACGATAGGATCTGAGAAGCACTAGAAGAACTCAGAGCAATCTCATATCCTAGTGAAAAATAGGAACAACTCTGGGACTATCTCCGGTCAACAGCCCTAAGGACGCATGATGGAAGATCCTGTTCAAAACTACCTGTCAGATCGACATCTCATGCGCAAGAAGATCAAAATCAAAGGAGGTCCGCTTTTGAGAGACTTGGAACAAGTGGAAGTCACAATGGGGAAAGTAGAAGAGACCATTGTCAAAACTACCGAGTCGAACAACCAAGAAAGATTAGAAGCAAAGTACCCATTCAGACAGCCACACAGAACTACTCTCGACAAGATGATAGTTGGCTAGAAGGAGGTGGCGAATCAGAATACAAAGAAGCCGGAGCGCACGATAGATTCCCCTGTTTTGCGAACAGACTTGCTTCAATACGACTACCTCACAAGTTCAAGCCGTCCAATCACTCTAAGTATGATGGCAAGACTGAACCAAGGCAGTGGCTTAGGATCTACTCACAATCAATCAAACTAGCTGGAGGAGACGACGACATCAAGACCTTATTCTCCCCAATGGCCCTAGAAACCATGCCCCTCCAATGGTTCGACAAATTGAATCTAGGGTCGATCAAAAATTGGGAAGACTTGCAAAGATCTTTCTATGAAAATTTCATAGGTATCATTACGCACCCCATCACCCATGTAGAATTAAAAGGACTCAAGCAGAAAGGAGGCGAAAGTCTCAGAAATTACTATCGATGATTTGGCGAACTACGTGCTCAAGTACATGACATCACCGAACAAGAAGTAATCGAAGCTTTCTCTCATGGAATCATGGCTAGGTGGCAATTTTAGGATTTTTGCAAAGAAAACCCAAGAAATAATGAAGAATTTAGATGCATAGTGGAAAGAATGATTACTGTAGAGGAGAAGACACAAGAAAGGTTCCCAGATAGAAACAACCAAGACAACCCGGACAAGCGAAATCATCGAAACAACAGACATCAGGAAAGAAAGCGTGGACTAGACAACACCGTAGTGACAGCTGACAAAGCAAGGAAGTTTTCCAAACCCAGGAGGTATGACGACATTGAAAACATGTAGTGCATCTAGCACCCTAAATCAAATCATACAATCAGAGAGTGCTACACCTTCAAAGATCGATACACAAGAAAAGATAGTAAGGGGAACAATAAAGAAGGCAATCAGAAAAAAGACGAAGACAACTACGAAGACAAGGGATTCCAAAAATCTAGGGGGACAGTAGTAGTCATCTTCGCTGGGGCTCTAGATTCTAGAAGCAAACATCAAGAAAAGCTAGCTCTATGAACCATCATGGCAGCAGAGCCGGCTACTCCAAGATATCTCAATTGGTCACAGTATCCAATCTAGTTTTCAAGAGAAGACCAATGGACTAGCATAGGAAATGCAGGTCATTACCCACTGGTTCTAGATCCAACTATATCTGGTATGACTATCACAAAAGTTCTAATCGATGGAGGAGCCAGACTCAACATCATCTTTTCAGAAACGCTAAGGAAGATGGGGCTACAACCCACCGGGATGATTACACCAACGAGCACCCCTTTTATGGGATAGTACCCGGCAAAGCAGCCATGCCACTTGGACAAATCACTCTACCGGTTACTTTTGGCACTCCCTCAAACTACCGAACAGAGTTCATCAAGTTTAAAGTTGCAGACTTCAATTCATCATATCACGCAATCCTTGGGCGCCCGGCACTAGCAAAATTCATGGTGATTCCACATTACCCATACCAATTGCTTAAGATGCTAGGGCCTAACGGTGTTCTTTCCCTTCAAAGTGATTTGAAGCGCGCTTTTGACTATGATGTTCAAGTAATCCAAATTGCAGCAAAAGCACAAAACGCCAGTGGAAGAAAAGAGATAGCTACTATTGCCATAGAAATAAATCCAGAAGAACTAGAGATACCTGCTAAAAAGCTCAGCATCCTCGCACCACCAAAAGAAGCCGACGTCAAGCAAATTGACTTGGGCACTGGTGATCCCTCCAAAACGGCAACCATCTGCGCCCACCTCTCGGCAAAATAGGAACTCGCGCTCACCAACTTCCTTCGAGACAACAAAGATATCTTCGCCTAGAAGTCGGTAGACATGCCAGGTGTCCCAAGGGAGTTAGCTGAGCACGGAATCGATGTCAACGAAGGCTCCAAGCCTATGAAGCAACGGCTACGACGGTTTTCACCCGACAAGAAGGCAGCAATTAAAAAAGAAATCACAAAGCTAATGGCAGTAGGATTCATCAGGGAAATCCTTCATCCAGATTGGCTAGCAAACCTAGTTCTAGTATAGAAAAAGAACACGGATGAGTGGCGCATGTGCGTTGACTACACAGATCTCAACAAGCACTTGCCTGAAAGATCCATTCGAACTACCACACATTGATCAGATAGTTGATTCAACAATGGGATCTGCCCTATTATCCTTTCTTGATTGCTATTCAAGATATCACCAGATCGCATTAAAGGAACAAGACCAGAGCAAGACATCCTTCATCACTCCTTTCGGTGCCTACTGCTACAAGACCATGTCGTTTGGACTGAAGAACGCTGGTGCCACTTACCAAAGAGCTATCCAAACATGCCTTGGTGAACAGATCGGCGAAAACATAGAAGCATACGTGGATGACGTAGTAGTAAAAACAAAGAACCCGGATACACTAATTGAAGACTTAAAGCAAACCTTCAAAAACCTAAAAAGGTGGAGGTGGAAATTGAACCCAAAAAAGTGTGTATTTGGAGTTCCATCAGGACAACTACTCAGATTCTTGGTCAGTCATCGGGGAATCGAAGCCTAGCGCCAAGCAAATTCGAGCCATAACGGAGATGGGCCCTCCTCGAAGTGTCAAAGATGTGCAGAAACTAACAGGCTGCATGGCAGGCCCTCAATTGTTTCATATCAAGACTCGATGAAAAGGGCTACCTTTCTTTAAACTACTAAAGAAGAGTGGACAGAAGAAGCCGACAAAGCTTTCAAAAGATTTAAAGAATACCTCACCTCCTCGCCCATCCTCACACCTCCAAGGAAAGATGAAGACATGATGCTGTATATTGCGGCTACTTCTACTATGATCAGCACAGCAATAGTCATGGAAAGAGAAGAAGAAGGGCGCACATATAAAGTATAATGCCCCATATACTACATCAGCGAAGTACTGTCAGAATCAAAAATCTGGTACTCGCATGTGCAAAAACTACTCTATGCCCTACTGATCAGTTCACTCAAGCTTCGCCACTATTTTGAAAGCCACAAGATTACTGTGGAGATAGATTTCCCACTCGGAGACATCCTACACAATAAAGATGCAACAGGGCGCATATCTAAGTGGGCAGTTGAACTTGGTACTCTCAATATCAATTTCACACCACGGAAGGCAATTAAATCTTAAGCCCTTGCCAATTTTGTTGCTGAGTGGACAGAAATTCAACAACCTATGTCAAATACCGTCCTTGACCATTGGAAGATGTACTTTGATGGATCACTCAAGCTAGGTGGCGCCGATGCAGGCGTCCTCTTCATTTCTCCAGACGAAAAACAACTCAAGTATGTCCTTCAGATATTGTGGCAAGCTACAAATAATGAAGCAGAATATGAAGCTCTCATCCACGGACTCAAAGTGACAATTACCCTCGGAATCAAGCGATTACTTATATATGGCGATTCGGCAGTAGTCATCAACCAAGTCAACAAAGATTGGGACTGCACCAAAGAAAACATGGGCACTTATTGTGCTGAAATAAGAAAGCTCAAAAAACATTTTCAAGGATTAGAAATTCTACATGTCCTGCGTGACTCCAATATTGCAGCAGATGTCCTCGCCAAACTCGGATCAGACAGAGCGAAGGTCCCACCAGGTGTGTTCATAGAGGAGTTGCTAGCTCCATCTATAAAACAACCCGGTAAGATAACCCCTGAACTCCAAGCCAAAGGCGCGTAGATTCTGGTGATCATAGCATCATGGACCCAAGTCTTTATTGATTATATCAAAGAGAATAAGTTGCCAGCAGAAAAAGAAGAGGCTACCTGAGTTGTTCATAGAAGCAAGAACTACGTCCTAGTAGGGGACAAGCTCTATAGAACAGCTGCATCATCAGGAGTACTCCTAAAATGTGTCTCATTTGAAAAAGGCAAAGAGATCTTAGACGAAATACACTCAGGTTGCTGTGGGAATCATGCCGCTTCAAGAACACTAGTCGGCAAAGCATTCCGCACCAGATTCTACTGGCCAACCGCTTTGAAAGACATAGAAGAACTCGTTAGAAAATGGAAAGGTTGTCACATGCTCGCAAGACAAGCTCATGTACCAGCTCACATTCTCATCTGCATCCCACCCGCTTGGCCTTTCTCCTGCAGGGGGCTGGATCAAGTCGGACCTCTCAAGAAAGCAAAGGGAGATTTGAGTATATCTTCATAGCAATTGACAAGTTCACAAAGTAGATTGAATACAAACCACTCGCAAAATACAGCGCAGCCAAAGTAGTCAAGTTCATCCAAGACATTATGCACCGCTTCGGCATGCCCAATCGAATCATCACATATTTGGGTTCTCCCTTCATAGCTACATAATTCCAAAGTTGGGCATAGGATTGTGGTTTCGGCATAGATTACGCATCAGTCGCACTTCCAAAAGCCAACGGATAGGTAGAAAGGGCTAATGGACTCATACTAACTGGATTAAAACCAAGATTGTATGAAGAACTAGTGGACTATGGATTCAAATGGATTGAAGAATTACCCAAAGTAGTATGGGGGCTACAAACTCAAGTAAGCAGAGCCACCGGATATTCACCTTTCTTCCTGGTTTACGGATCAGAAGCCGTATTACCTACTGACTTGATCTGGATGTCACCAAGGATAGAACAATATGATGAAGGAGAAGCAGAACACACCCGAAGATTAGAACTCAATGGTACAGAAGAAGTCAGAGTAAACGCTACCCTTCAATCAGCAATATGCCTCCAAGGTTTAAGACGCCACTACAACAAGAGTACCCAACCTCGATCACTCCAAATCGGAGACTTAGTACTAAGAAGAATACAAAAAACTGACGGATGCCATAAACTACTCAGTCCATGGGAAGGTCCTTTTATTGTCAAAAAAGTCATTGGACCGGGTACGTACAAGCTGATAACCGAAGATGGAAAAGAAGTCAACAATACATGGCACATCAGCCAACTAAGAAGATTCTACGCATGAAAACAACTCAAGGAAGAATATATATACAAGCCACAAGAGATCAACATTCAAGATCAATAGAGACGATGTTCCATGACAACACATGTATTATTATGGTTTTCATTCAAGATCAATAAAGATGGTGTTCATCGACAACATATCCTATTATGGCTTTCCCTAAGTTGATTTCACGAATCAAAAAGCAACACGGCTAATAATATGCCCGAGCATACCGGCCGAGAGCAAAAAAGCTGAAAAGATGCTTGAGTCCACCGATGAGGGTAGCTAAAAAGCTAACACCCGAACCAAAAAGCAACACGGCTAATAATATGCCTGAGCATACCGGCCGAGAGCAAAAAAGCTAAAAAGATGCTTGAGCCCGCCGATGAGGGTAGCTAACAAGCTAACACCCGAACCAAAAAGCAACACGGCTAATAATATGCCTGAGCATACCGGCCGAGAGCAAAAAAGCTGAAAAGATGCTTGAGCCCGCCAATGAGGGTAGCTAACACCCGAACCAAAAAGCAACACGGCTAATAATATGCCTAAGCATACCGGCCGAGAGCAAAAGAGCTGAAAAGATGCTTGAGCCCGCCGATGAGGGTAGCTAATAAGCTAACACCCAAACCAAAAAGCAAAATGGCTAATAGTATGCCTGAGCATTCCGGACGAGAGCAAAAGAGCTCAAAAGATGCTTGAGCCCACCGATGAGGGTAGCTAATAAGCTAACACTCGCTAGTCCTAAGACCTTCTAGTACCAACAAGATCAAGAAAGGTTGTCAACACAACAATCTACATATACCAAGTTGTTTACATGGCGCAGACGAAAGCCAGACAAGCACTCGACGAAACAAGAAAGTTTGTCAAGACAACGATCTACACATACCGAGTTGTTCACCCGGCACAGACGAAAGCTAGACAAACGACTACCTAGAAAAATGATGATCACTTGGACAACTCATTCAAAGAATAAACAAGGCATCCAGACAAAGAAGACGTCAACCAAAATCTTCATTCAAAAAGAAGTATAATATCCCATTACAGAAGCTGGAGTACAAAGGTCAATTACATCAAGCATCATCAGGAGAAGAAATATCAATATTAAGATTATCTACAATCTTCCTGGCTAAATCTTCGACCTCAGGCTCCACCTTTTCAACAGCATCTAGATATTCTTGACTCTTGGCTTCATCAGCAACCTTGGACAAAGGAAACTCCGGAGAAAGAACCCAAACCAGGGCAAGAACATTTCTAGGTACATAGTTGGGCACACCTCTTCATGAACTCTTGGAAACGAGTCGAAATTTGAGGAATCAACTGAGCCCAAGATTGGCCATCAACTGCTGGAGTCCAGAGAAGGTCGGCTATTGACCGAAAAGATTTCCACAAAGCATTCCAGTTCTCAGTAGTCGTCGCCAACTTGCTAGTCAAGACTTCAATAGTTTGTTGGACCTGCACAAGATCCCTGTCAGCTCCATGCCTAATCAACTTGGCAAGCACGAGTTCTTCTTCAGCATGAGTAATTACCTCTTTAGTCCCTATTCTGACTACTGTGAACAAGTGTCTTCATCTCCTCAATACCCTCCGAGAGCTTCTGCTTTTCAACTCGAAGAGCTAGACAATGAAACAAAAACAAGTCAGTAGAAAGGGAAACTTGAAAAAAGAAAGAATCAAAAAGAACCTGCAATACCTTTATACTCATTCTTCATGGCCTCCAAATTCTTCACGGCCTCTGCATTCTTCAAGGCCTCCTAGACAGCAGCATCCCTCTACTTCTCGGCCTCTACAACCCAGGCACGAAGAGCCTACTCCTCCTTCTGATGCAGTCTGACGCTCGGTCTCCAACTCGGCCCGACAAAGGTCAAGCTCTGCCTTTAGGGTACTCACCTCAGAAGACAACTTTTTCTTAGTTTTAGATGAGAAAAAGAAGCCGGTATGATCACGAGAAAAAGACTAAGCAAAAAGAAAGAGAGAAAAACAAGACATAAGGACAGAAGAAAGACAAAAATCCAAAGAAAGAACTTTAGAAAAACTTACCTAGAGCTTTTCCCCAAAAGAAGTCGCAAAGGTCGCCAAGTTTCCCCAGGCAGCGGTCAGCTCCAACAATCGATGAGTGGCATCAAATTGCTGAACCATGTCATCATCCAAAGGTAGACCACCAGAAGCAAGAAGAGGAGAAGGAGAAGTCGGCTGATGAAAAGAAGGCACGGCCAGGGTAATCTCCTAGGAAGCCACAACCAACCCCTCAGATGGATCCGCCGCCATGGCCACATGGTCACCTTAGGAGTCAGCAAATCCGTAGCTGCATACTCTGTCCTCCTCACAGCCACCTCGATGACCGTGCGTTCCGAGTCCTGAGGCTCAGTACACAAGGGCGCACCAGAGGTCTGACAAGAAGTCGACTGAGGGTTCAGGGAAGATGAAGGCCTAAAAGTTGATAAGGAAACTCGCTAATAAGAATAAGAAAAAAGGAGAACAGAAGCAAAGAAATAAAACCAGAATTCACTCACTCAGCTATCTTTTTCTTCATAAAACCAAAAGAAGACCTCGCAGGGGGAACCACAGCAGCAAAAACATCACCACCACCCTGCGATGGGAGTGGCATGGTCGGCACTGGAGCCCCAGAAGAACTCAAGCTCGACGACCACTTACTACAAGACAACAAGCCCAAAGTTAGAACAAAAAGAGGTGTTCAAAAATAGAAAAGTAAGGGAACAACTCACCGACACGTGACAAGGGGCGCATCATCAGCCTCGTCTTCCTCGGTCTCCAACAAGGCAGCCACAGCGCCATCTAAAAAAGGAGAAAAGTACTCGGTCAAAGGCACAAACAAACAATAAAAAGACAAAACATGATTATATGCTCACCTAGGAGCACGCTACCTATAACTAGAGTACCTGGATGAGTACTTGGCTGGCGAGATTTCTTGGAAGCAGGCAAACCAGAGGAAAACAATCCGCCCGTCCTCTTTTTCTGCCACTACGAGGAGCTCGGGGAACTGGACGAGGAACATACTCTTCATATACTGTCAGAAAATGAGGAAGAAACACCAGGAAGCATCATGGTAGCTTGAAACTTACTAGTTAAGGATGCTCCAGCAAGATTCTCCCTAGTCTCTGCAATGGTAGAGCAATCATCAAGGGAGACAGGGTCTATGAAGTTATGCCCCAATTCCTATAAAAGAAAGAAAGAATAAGCAAAAGTGAAGACAGCAAAGTAAATACAAAAAGCACCCGAATAAGGAAAAATAACTCACAGCAGGAGGCGGGTTGTTAGCGCAATACTCAAGAACAGTGTGTGGGACGACGCTCACTCCTTTTAGCATCTTCTAAAGGTGCTCGAGCACCTCCTCATCGGTCAACTCAAGGGCAGGGACCATACGAGAAGGATCCTCTGCCCCTGAGTACTCAAAACCAAAATTTTTCCGCTCCTTCAGAGGCTGAACACTACGGCAAAGAAAACTACAAATGATCCCAAAGACGGTCAAGCCTTGCTATTTCAAAGTACATATCCTTTCAAGAAATGGCTTGATCATCTGGAGCTCATCCTTTGTCAGAGGGTTCTTTTCCCATTGGTCATTAACCAAGGGACTAGATCTAGAATGAACGGAAAGAGGAGGAATCAAATTGGCAGCATAAAACTAGTCGGCACGCCAATCCCTCACAGAATCAACTAGGTCATAGTCAAAGAATTTGCTCTTAAGACCCTGGCAAAACTGAATCCCACAGTCACCAAGAACATTGGTGTCATCGCGGCAGGGTTGTGGCTTTAGACGAAAGAAGTAACGAAAGAGAGAAAGAGAAGGAGGAATTCTAAGGAAAGTTTCACAAAGATGAACAAAAACAGAAAGATGAAGGACAGCATTGGGAGTAAGATGATTCAAGCTAATCCCAAAATAGCCGAGGAATCGATGAAGAAAAGCAGAAGCAGGAAGGTAGAACCCAGCACGGATAAAGGAGATGAAAAGAACGATCTCACCAAGACCTAGAGTTGGCACCCGATGCTCGCCTGGGGCTTTCCAATCAGCAAACTCCTTGCTCTAGAGCAGACCATCACTCATGAGCTCACGCAACTGGTCCTCAGTCATAGTCGGAGCCAGCCAGATCTTCTGAGCAACCCTCATGGCCATGAATTCTTGATTTTCAATAACGGAGAGCGATGCTTCCTCATCGACAAAGGTTGTTTGGGACTTACTCGCCGACTTCTTCTTACCCATATAATAGGAAAAGCAATGGGGCACTAAGAATCGAGAAGGCTCAGACAAGCAGCGCTTAGATGACGGCGGCAATGGCGACGGCGGATTTTCGAAGGCTAGGGTTTCAAGGCAAAGGCAGGGTACCAAAGAAAACAAGTAGAAAGGCCTTTAAATAGATTTTACAGCAGTAAAAACATGGCCCACTAGGCCCGTTTAAGCAATGCACGAGAATACAACGGTCCATCTCTCACCACAACTGACACAGCTGAAAGAACAGGACGGCACATCTCCACACAACGGTATAGTTCAATGGGCAGATTTCAGACTTCTCCATCCAGCACCATGACAGAGCTATTCATATTTGCTACAAAAAGAACCCATCAACCATGAAGCAATGGAAGGGTTACCTCACAAGGAACACAAAGAACCTGGTTCTTAGATAAAGAACTCGGAAATCTCACAAACAACCGGGACATCAGCAGGATAAAGAATGACAACTCAGAAGACAAGATTCTTTCCATTATAAATGGTTCTAAAAATAGAAGATTACACATCTTACAAGACCCAACGAACTCGGTACTACGACAAGCAAGGTAGCAAAGAGGAACCCGGACACACCTAGGCTCTAGAACGACTACGTGTTCCAAATTGCTACTCGATAGAACAAACCGCACTCGGCTACACTATTTTCTTCAAAGGACGGACGTAGTGCATCCAAGGCGGAAATCAGCAGCACGGTGGAACAACATGGAGCAGAGAAGGCCGGCAGGCATCTGTCTACCCAAGTCTGATGTGATGCTGGATATGGTGTTGATCTGCACCAGACAGTCTTAGGGCAGGCGACGAGGATCAACCCAGAACTGCCAGATGAAGGAACGTATCCCACATCACAAAACTCCCTCCGACTACCACCACGTACTTCCAAGTACATGCTGCTGCAGGATTAGTCTACCTTTAATCCCTATCACAAGACTCCCTCCAGCTACGGTAAGATACACAAGAACTGCAAAATACACCCGGAGGCTGCTCTACTTCACAAACTACCATATTCATGACTACGCAGATCTCAGACCACACAACAAAATGCTCGATGAATCAAAACAGCACACAAGGAAGATATTTATAGGACAAAGAAATGGTGCACATGGACCAAGAGCACCAATGGAACAAACCTAACAAAGGACACAGTGAAAAGACAAAATTCAATGAAAGAGGACTCAGGCGTGAAGGAGCAGTACTCAAGAACAAGCATATTTGGAAGAATATACCAACACTGTACAACTCATGAACAAACAGCATTTACTATCAA
The DNA here is from genome assembly GCF_019320115.1 of Miscanthus floridulus. Lineage (NCBI taxonomy): Eukaryota > Viridiplantae > Streptophyta > Magnoliopsida > Poales > Poaceae > Miscanthus > Miscanthus floridulus. The sequence continues at coordinate 69,081 of NW_027098219.1, forward strand.
CCACCACCATACAACTATATCTGACAACAACAAACTACCAAAGAATATGCCAAGACCCTGTATCCGAGTTCTTTTTGAATAAAAGAACCCAGAAATGTGCTCGGGGACTGCAACAGGAAAGGTTTTCAATTCTTCAAACAACCCAGAATCAAGACCCTCCTCTAACTTTTTGTTCCAAATAGCAAGAGGCTCGGGGGCTACACTCGGTGAGTGCGCTTTTTGTTCAAGACAGCGGTTCAAGACCCTCCAACTTTTTGTTCCAAATAGCAAGAGGCTCGGGGGCTACACTCAGTGAGTGCATTTTTTCTTCAAAAAGGCGCACATCACTCAGAAGACTTCTTCAAAACAGGAATTTTCAAACAACATAAAGATTCAGGACCCTCCAACTTTTTGTTCCAAATAGCAAGAGGCTCGGGGGCTACACTCAGTGAGTGCACTTTTTCTTCCAAAAAGCGCACGTCATAGAAAAGACTTCTTCAAGGCAGACCACTTCAAGACCTTACGACAAAAAGAACCCGGACCGAGCCATATCCAAGTTCTTTTTGACCTTCAATGAAGAAACAGAGCAATTTCAAGGCAAGATCCTCCAGCTCCTTGTTCCAAATAGCAAGAGGCTCGGGGGCTACACCTAGATGGATGAACTTTATTTCAAAAAGCACACACCACTCGAAGATCCAAAGAAGCGCTACATGGTTTCACTAAAGAAAGCACTCAGACGACCCTTGTTCCTACTCGACAAGAGGAACAAGACGAGGCTTCCAGAGTTCAACCATGAAATGCTCGAGGGCTTGTCGATGCAGGACCCACAGGATACCCCACAATGAAGAGAGAAGATCTAGTCTAACTAGGATTCTTCCCATGTAATCCTAGTAGTAATACTACCCTGTAATTCTACTAGGACTCTACATTATAAACCGACTAGGACTCTGGCCTCCTGACTATATAAAGGAAGGCAGGGCTCCTTGGATCGGGAGTTCAGAGAAAAAATATTGTACGACACTTGATAATCAATCCAATGCAAAGGCTCAGGCCGATTGGACGTAGGGCTATTACTCGATCACAATCGAGGGCCCAAACCAAGATAAATCGACTGTCTCTTGCGTTTACCGTCGAGTTCTGCATACGCTGAAGCCTGAACATACTACCCTGGGTACCCCCGTGGCAGGCTATCGGTGGTTAAACATCGACAGTCCCTGAACACAAACATCGCCGGCGGCCGGCCACCTGCAGCTGCAGAGCGGTGGCGACGACCAGCGCTTGATGCACGGACGATAGCACAAGCAGGCACAGCAAGAACGCCATGGCTGAGTGGCTGTAGGCAGCGTGGATCGGCGGGCGGGGGGGGGGGGGAGGGGCCGGTGCATCAATGGAAATATGGGGAGGGTGAGGAAAAAGAAGAGGTAGAGGAAAGAAAAAAAAGAGAGAGAGGAAGAAGAGACCAACGTCCTTCAATCTTGTTCTACATCCGCCACTGGCTGTAGGCCTGTAGCCCACCACCACAATCACGGCTTCGTTCTACAGCTAGCTACTAGGGAAGAAAGTTTTGAGTTATGGATCGAGTTTGGTGGGTGAAAAGGGAGTAGCTATGTGCCTTCTTCTTATAGCTAGGCCGTGCAGAGTTGACTAATCTTACTGCTACATCCATCCTAAATTATAAGTCATTTCAAAAATCTTGGAAAGTCAAAGCATCTTAAGTTTAATCAAATTTATATAATAAGATAATAACATTTATGATGCCAACTAAGTATCATTAGATTCTTCATCTATTATATTTTTATAGTATATCTATTTGATGTCATAAATATTTATAATTCTCTCACCAACTTTGGTCAAAGTTGAGATGCTTTGACTATCTAAGATTCTTGGAATGACTTATAATTTGGAATGAAGGAAGTATTGGGGATGAAAACGGATCGAACGGATATCACTGATATTATATTTGTTTTTATATTTCTGTCCGGATTCAGATTCGAATACGGATTGTGTCAACCATATCGGATAGGATACGATTGGATATCGACATTATAAATATGCGATTTGAGTATTCGGATACGGATACGGTATCGGATGTTGAATATCCAGACTCGGATACAGACAGATATGAACCCTTTAAACGAATTCGGTCTCGAATACGGTCGGAAAATATCCATACCGTTTTCACCCCTACTTGCTGCACTATATATATATATATATATATATATATATATATATATATATATATATATATATATATATATATATATATATATAGGGAGAGTATATTCAGTAGCCAACTACAAAATAAGTTATTCTGTAGCCACCTCCATTTACTATAATTTTATATACTAATTTACGATAATGTCAATACATATTTACGATAGTTGGGTTACTATAACACATAGAAATATTTACCATAACGTTATAGTAAACCACTTAGTAAGGAGTTACTATAATCTCAAAAATTAACATAGTAATTATCGTAACTCAAAGTGGCTACAGAATAAGTTATTTTGTAGCCAACTACAGGGTATATATATATATATATATCGTTGACTGGTGGAAAAGGAAAGCATGCAAATGAGAAAGTCCTCGTCATCGTGTGTGCATGTGCAATAATACGGTTGGCGGCCGGGAGAGCTGCAGGTTCAGCGTGTTGCTGCATTCCCCCACAAATCAGATTTGATGATCGATCGAGCTGCAGAATGATAAACACGCAAGCAAGCTTTCAAACGGAGGCATGCATGCATGCGTACGATCCAACTCATATGATTGATGGATTCGGTATTGGTAGGTCGTCCATGTCCATGGATCCACATTGCTGCTATCTCGCGTCGTCTTCCATTCAATTAATTGATGATTTAGCTAGCTACCGTTTCAATTTCCTAAGGCCACGCATGCAAGCATATATAGGTCGTCGGAAAGGAGAAAAAGCATCCAACGTGTGTACAAGAGGTGGGACTTGGGCTGGGCCCTCTCGTGCTTCGTGCTGCTTCGGGTCATGCCCTCTAGGCACGGGAGGCACGTCGGGCCATACTGATATGGCACGGTGAATCTTTTCTTCGGCCCAAGCTCAGCCCGTGGCACTGTCGGCACGTCTTCGGGTAGTGCCAGCCCAAACACGACCCTCCAAATATCTTTGCTAGTTTTCTTTTTCGCTTGTAAATATATATATATATATATATATCTTGTGTGTACTATTTTTATTAAAGTTTTAATGATTTTCATAATATATTCAAGAGATGAGAGATAGTATAGTAAATGTTATAAAATTGTATTGTATAGTTGTAGAAGTGTCTACGTGCTATTCTCCTATCGTGCCAATCCAAGCACGGCCCAAAATACGGGCCAGGCCATGTGGCCCGCTGTGCTGAGATCTTAGACACGGCACGGCCCTCATGTCGTGCCGGCACGGCCCAAAATATTTCGTGTCGTGCCGTGCTAAAAGATTGTGCCATAACCCGTCTCCAAATGGCACGGCAAGTCCCAGCTCTAGTGTGTACAGTTCGTTTTACTCCAATAATTTCCTCGCTCGATCGTCTATCACCATCTATCAGCTTGTGCAAAGTGTGTGCATGAGCACTAGGATGAGCACAAAGAGCTGACGATAGTCCTAGATATTCTACGTCTGCGTGATGAGCGAGCCAATTCATTTACAAGAATCCAACAGGGCTTGCAAGATTACAAACGGCGTGCCGGGCCGGTCAGTGTGTACGTGCTCAGCTGTTCATATTATTGAAGCGACTATATACTCCTTTGTCCCTTTATATTTGTTGCTATGAGCAACGTGTGGGTCAAACTTTTTGAACTTTGACTATGTTTGCTCAAAATATTAACAATATTTATATCTCTAAATAAATTTAATATGAAAATAGATCTAACGATCTATCTAATTAATTATGTATCATATATATTAATATTTTCTTGTATATATTTGGTTAAAATTAAGTTTGTTTGATTTTTTCTAAAGCAAGGGAACGGCGGATAAAAAGGGTTAGAGAGAGCATGGCACTGTCCATGGATAGAGTCATGTCCACTAAGGATGGCAACGGGTCGGGTTCGGATCGGGTGGAGTCTCCGTGCACCCAAAACCGAAACCCGAATCCGCCCCGAAAACCGATTTGGGTGGAAATCCATCACCAAAACCAAACCCGCGGATACCCAAAACCCGAACGGATACCCGAAACCCGAATGGATACCCGTAACCCGCGGATATATATACACATATTCACATGTATAAACAAGAGGCAACAAATAATAAATATTTTCATGAGTCAACTTTAAATAAATGTAATAATCTAAGTAAACAAATTATTATTAGTATATTATAAAACATGAGTTTTAATTCCACATGATTTATTTCGGATATCCATTGGATATCCACGGGTGAAAAACCAAACCCGAAACCGAACCCGATTGGTTTCGGGGCCCCGAATCCGAAAACCGTGGGTGAAAAAACATCCCCAAACCCGAACCCGCAGAACCCGAAACCCGCGGATATCCGCACCAAACCCGATCCGTTGCCATCCTTAATGTCCACCACACACGTCTCCTCCCGCTAATATGCAATAAGCTTACCTGGATATTTCTGGCTGCGGCCGGCAGTCGGCACACATCACTTTTCCCTGCTCAACTCACGCATACACATATGCATGTTACAGTTTAATTAATGAGACTGTTTTCGAGTAACAAGCTAAGGTCTTACTGTAATAGATACACCACTCAAGTTTACATGTGTCTTCTTGGTCTATTATATTCTACGTAATGATGTGATTCTCATATTTGTTCAAGTGCTTAAACATAATGTACGGTGTTATGCACATCATGGTTATGTAGATGTCAGAAGTGCTTCAACATTTTTGGATCGTCTCGATGTAACAATCTTGAAATTAATAAAACTTCTCTTATCCAAAAAAAATGTGGTGGAGAAGGGTGTAACACCTCTGGTGTTTTGACCTAGCACTAAAACTTGACATGTCATCATATGCATTGCAAAGCATTCATAAAGTAGAAAATTTTGAATGCATTCACTAAATAAGCTTTATTTCATAATGTTGTTATTTTATGTGATGTGATTCAAAACCCTAAATAAAGATCATGACCACAAGGGTCAAATTTCATATGATCATGTGAGACCATGTGTCAATTGACTCAAATAACCCTAATGGGCCATGTTACTGGTCAAAAATCAAAGATAAGTAAAAAGGTATACAAATCAAATTTGAATTCAAATTCAAACCATAAAAGTCCTTTTTGCCCCTTTTATCTAATTCAAAATCCATTTGGAATTTGGGGTTGTGACAAAAAGCAAAGTTGAAGCTTATTTAATAAGGATCAACTTTGGTATTCAAAGTTTTTAAAGTTTACATATAAAATTTGGAGTAATTTTGAAATGATTCAAATGCTCAAATGTACCCCAAATTCAAATTTCAAAATGGAGCCAGAATTTGAAAATGTTCCTTGAAGCAAAGTTGTAGAGTTTGAAAAGTTTAGCAACTTTCATTTTTGGAGACTTTCAACTTCTTTAGAAAAATTGTGAGTAATTTGCAAAATAGACGTAGTGGCAAAGATGGCATACTCCCTGCTTGCCGCCGGCGCCACGCAGCTGCCGCCGCCGATCGTTTTGCGCCGCTTTCTCACGCGGTGACACGCAGCAAGCTCCATGGCGAGCTCGTGCGTGAGCTGTCGACACCAGACGCGCTCTTCCCTGATATAAATAGGAGCACCACCATCGTCGTCCTCCGTTTTTTTCCTCTGCTCTGCTCCGCCACCGATCAGCTTCGCCGCTCGCCGTAGCCGCCGTCGAACCGTGTCCGTCGTGCCTAGCTACACCAGCGTGATCGCCTCGACCTTGCGCTTCTCTTCGGCTTGCTCGCATCGCTTGGGTTGGCCGGAATCACCCGGTGCAACGCCTTCTTCCTCGGAGCCGGCAGAAGTACCGCCACCATTGACCTCGCCGTGGCCAGGACGTTCTAGCCCGTCTCTGCCTTCATCAAGCACACCGTCGTATTCATGGTGAGCTCCTGAGCGTGATGCTCGCTTCGCTTTAGCCTCTACTGCACCGTAGCCGTGGTTACCCCGTGCGCCGTCGTGCCCGCGCCGCCATGGCCGGCATGAAGCTCCCTCTGGTGCGCCTGATGCCGTTCTGAGGGCTGGGATGGATTCGCGGGGTGGCATAGGTCGTGCTGGTGCAGTCCGTCTCGTCGGAACATCACCGCCGGCACATTTTGGCCAACCGGTGATGGCAGCGCCGCCGTATCCTTGTTCTGTGTCACTGACGAGTGAGGCCTGGCTGTTAGTGAGAGAGAGAGTGAGAATAGTGAGATTTGGTTATTTCTGAATTTTAAATAGTGCTGAAACTTTGGGAATTTATAGGAAAATAATCATAGCTCCAAAAATTCTAAAAATTTGTGTGTAGCTTCTATACATGTTCTAGTATGGTTTAAAAATATGAAACTTGAAATTTAAATAAATTTTTAATGTTAAAAAATTCAGTCAATTAATTAATAAATGTAATTTCCATGATTTTTGTAGGCCACTATATAACTCCAAAAATTATGAATTTTATTTTGGTACACTATTTTGTCATGAGGAAGCTTACATAAAATTTTGAGGTCATTTGGAACAAGTTCATTTTTGGGCTTATTTCCAAATTAATTGAAAAATGGATAAAAGTAAACCCTAAGTGTTAGATTAGTGTTTGATCTTGTTTTGGTCATGTTTTGTGACCAGTAGGGTTTCAAGATCAATTTGGTCAAGTCACTTATGTGGTCCTTGATGGTAGGATTGCAAGTTGGTTTTGTTGGCTTGCAACTGTACCGTGAAGGAAAGTTGTATTTGAGGTGTTATTATATTTCATGCACCATGAAAGCATCATGTTTACATTATCATCATGTTGAAGCAGATGTTATTATTTCATGTAGAATCCGAGAGTGAAACGATTCTAGTTGAGCAAGTTGTGGAAGAATCCCTGGTTACGGGATTCGATAATTGTCGTACTGATCCGGAACCCAAGATCGTCAACGAAGGCAAGCCCCGGTTTATGCATTAAACCATTACCTTATTTACTTTGAAAAGTTTATCACCTATGTTACCTATTGCATTAAGTTGATTTAATCAAATGTTACCTACTTGATGCATTACCTACCTTGTTAATCGTTTACCTTCCTTGAAGATGTTTTCATTTACAAAGGCGTAAAATGCTTAGTATGCTTTATGGTAGGCTTTCAAAGTAAAAGTTTTGATACAATCAAAGATGGCATACTGGCTAAAGAAAGAAAGAAGATAGAATGAACTAGAGACTAGTCGGGTGACTTATCTTAAATGTTGGGTAATGTTGCCGACTATGTCGCTTAAAGGCCACTCATTGTGGATCTTCTGAACGAGACACTTTGTAGTACTGGTCACATACTCCGGTAAGCCTACTTCGGCTAATCCGATACTAAGATGAATGCCCACACACTGGGAGTAGAGAGATGGCGGGAGTAGCGTGTACCCTCGTGGCTAGAATGTGGTCGGATTTGAGGTGTGCTGTGCTCTCGAGTGGCGTGGAGATGGCTTAGTATAGGAGGAACCGGTAGCGAGGTTGATATATGTAAGATTAAGTTCTACATATGTCGTGTGATAAGGAATCCCTAGCTGGGACTTGAATCAATTCGAATTGCCGGTGCTCCGCGGATATGGAGACTCGAATCATTACAGAAGCAATGCAGGACTGGTGAATTACTAAAACATGAGAAAAGAATGGAATGAGAAGGCTTGGAATATGGGAAATGTACACTTAGTTTGAGATAATGAACTAAAAGGACTTAGGGGTAAAACTTGAGAATAGGATGAAGAATAGTAAGCTTTTGGTAAATAACTTTTGAATCTTGCTACATCCTTACCTTACCCCAACACCTGCATCTTTAAAGTCATTCACCCCCTGTTACGTCGGGTCAGTCTTGTTGAGTACTTTTGTACTCAGGGTTTGTTAACCCTTGTTGCAGGTGAGTCGCATGCGTAGGCTTATTTTGGTCCCTACTGCATGTCTGTGTTTGAAGTCAATGACGATGAGGAATGATGAATGGCCTTTGGACAAGGCACTACTTTGTGTGAAATAAATAATGATAATGTAATATTATCCCGCTACTATGGTTGTATGACACTTATGGTATTATAAGTTTGAAAACAACTGGTTTGTAAACTATGTTATCTTAAAACTTCCGCTGTCTTTTACTCTGATGTATATATTTGAATAAACTGTTGTAATCTGCAATGTCTGTGATTGGGATCCTGTTCGAAAAAGAATCGTGGATGATTTAGGTTTCTCGAGGACACCCGACAGACCTGTTAAGTTGTTGGGAACTTGTGTATGCTATCAAAGGTCTGTTGAGACAACGATAGATGCACGTGGGCCCGATTTCTTAGGAGGTTCTGCCACAAAGGGCATGCAAGTAGAGGCTTCACACCAAAGGACCATGCGGTGAGAGGCTTACTCGAGAGGGACCTCAAAGGAGAAAAACATTGTTCACTTCGCTGAAAAGTCAAACTAAAAAGTATTGTTCGCTAATTTGTTGTGAGTGAAAAATAATGTACCATGGCTGATAAGCCAGGCTAATAAGTTTAAGCGAACAGGGCAAGCCATTACGAACATAAAAAACCGCTAAAAGCCTAGCCGCTCAAACTCTTGGGCTATGGCAACGGCATGTTCTATTCTTCATGGGAGATAGGAAGGACTAGCGTGCATTTGTTCTATAAGGCCATGTTTAGTTGAGGGGACTAGGTGGGATAGGGATGGGATGGACCTGTTTTTCTGGTGTTTGGTTGGGGGACTTCTGGAGTCAAGAACATCCCAGCAGGAATATTCCATGGAATCTAGGGCCAAACTCATCCCCACAGATCGGTGGGACGGGGTGGGACAAGTGGGGATGGGCGAGCACCGATGCGGGCGTGCGGGGCGTGGCGGCGAGCACCCACGCGGGCTCAAGCATGCCCATTGCCTCTCACGCTAGCATGAGATTTGGTAGGATTTTTTATGCGTGATTTGATGGAAGCTTTGTTATCAGTGAGATTTGGTTTATTCCTTTTCCTTTTTTTATGTGTGAGATCTGGCAGCAATTTTTCATATAAAAGAAATAAAGATGTTATGAACATTCACTACTACAGGAATCTTAATCGAGACGAGCAAAATGGCTTAACCGAGGCGGTTAAGCGTTGAAAGGTCACAGTTAATCTGGTCTTAACGCAACCACCTCAGTTAATTGATTAATCGAGGCGGACGTCTTGTAAATGCCCACCGCAGTTCAAGAATTAAAAAACAAAAAAGCCCAGAGCCCACCAGCGAGCCCGTTTCAGAGCCCACCGACGAGTCCGCCTGCTCCGCGTGGCCCCGCTGCCACCGCCTGCATCCTAGATGCATCACCGCCTCTGCTACCAGATCCGGTCACACCACTACTGGATCTGCTCCTTTAGAACTAGACCCACCACCGAGGGAGCATGGGTGGCCAGATCGGGCCACTCCACCACTAGATCCGACACGTCGGGGAGGAGGGGAGCCATCACGGAGGAGGGCGTGGGGGAGGAGGGGTGCCGTCGTGGAGGAGAAGGGGCGCCATCGCAGGGGAGGGAGGGCGAGGCCGGGCTACCGCACCCGCGAGATGGCGGCGCTAGGCCACCGTGAGGCTAGGCCACCGTGGCTACGAATCCGCGCCGCTGCCCCCACACGAGGATGCGCCTGCTCTCGGGCGAGGCCACGCCGTCGCGCCTGCACGAGGCCACGCCATCGGGCCACCGCACCGTGAGAAGAAAGGGAGGGAGAGAAAGCGACACCTAAGGGAGAAGTGAGGGAGGGAGAGACTACTGAGGGAGGGAGGGAGAAGTGAGAGAGTGGGAGATGAGAAACCCTAACTCCAGTATATATAAGCCCGATAGGTGGATTGGATACAGGCTTTTGTTGGGCCTAGTGTAGATCTTCCAAGGCGGGCAATGTAAAGGAACCGCCTCAGTTAATATGCTTATTAACCGAGGCGGTTGCGTTAAGGCAATCGCCTCGGTTAATATATATTAACAGAGGCGGTTGCGTTAGGGTAACCGCTTCGGTTAATAGGCGGTAACCGAGGCAGTTCCTTTACATTGCCCGCCTCGGTTAAGCATTATCCGAGGCGGTTGCTGTGTCAGCTGCCCTGCCACGAACAACCGTGGCGAGCAGCCGCCCAACCGCCTTGGAGGCCATTTTAAAAAATGCATCGGATAAGTTTTTGTGTAGTAGTGATTAACATGTGGGGTCTACCTATAACAGTGTCTAACGATGTTAAATACATCATCCATCTCATCCTCTTTATCCTTTCAACCAAACAAAAAATGGGTTAGTCTCGCCCTCGTCAACCAAATAGAAATTGGAGTCATCCCGTCCCTCAAACCAGAGTTAGGACCATCCCACCCCACCTTGCCTCCCAATCAAAATCTACCTAAGAGAATGGCATGCACGCGCGACCAAAGATCAATTGGATCCCAATTGGTGAAATGAGACGAAGGACAAGGCCAAAATCATCCTTTAAATTATTGGCATAGAAATAGAAAAAAGAAGATGTAAGAAATAGAAAATAAATAAAAAGATTAAAATACATGAATCTGTACATGCAGTATTAAATTTTGAAAGGCGTGTAGATTGGGTGTTAGAACCAGCAAGGCGTGCAAATATCAAAATTTGTCCAAATTTATGTCATAGCTAGTTGGTATCAAATATCCAAATTTCTCCCAAATTTATGTCATGGGTAGTTACACTGTTCAACCAAAATGCCCTAAAGTCCCAATTGAATGTAATACCCTAAAGCATCGGTTATTATGTGTGAAAGTGGGTTGTGGTATTTTGTATGTGTGAAAATGGGTTTGTTGTAGGTGTGAAAATGGGCTGCGTATATGGGTTGTATCTATTTGTTGAATGTACTATATTAGTGGGCTGAAAAGTACACTAAAAATTGGTGATCGCGATGCATCCAAATGACTGGAATTGGGCTGAAAAATGGATGAAATTGCACTGAAAATATGCTGAAAATTGGCCCACCTTTGATTTTGGCCTGTTAATAAATGGGCTGAGCTGATGATATAAGCATCCACGTCATCATCCATGTAAACATCCACATAAGCATTTATGATAGTGTGTCAATTCATCCATGACGGTTATTTTCTGTCATAGCGGCATTGAGTATTGATTGGGCTAATTGGGCCTTGGGTTATTCTATGATGGTCTAGAACCGTCACAGATTGCGTTGATCTGTGATGATTTCTCAATAACTGTCATGCAAGTTAATCCATGATGATTAATCCACGATGAAACTTGAAACCATTACAAACACTGCTTGATAGAAATTTTCCATCATATATTAAGAAGTATGTAGTAGTGTCTGTTCGAGCCATTACAAATGTCGAAAACCGCCAATAGTCTTTGCTCACTAGTATGTGGAGCTAAGTAGCTTTGCTCTCTGGCTTGTGTAGCTTGAGTAGTGTTAGTGTAGTACTATTGTAGCTCTTGTATAGTGTTTGTTTGCTCACTAGCATGTGTAGGAGCTCTCTTGTACTCACTTGACTAGTTGCATATGTTTGTGTGACCTTACCAACTAGACTTGATTAGGTGAGCTTCCTCTAGCTCCACCCTTAAACATAACTTGTATAAGATCTTTTATAAGGCCCTTGTGTTAGGTAAAGGGTGTTATCTTGGTTAGACCAAGTAGTTTAATTCCTCGTTTATTTTGATTAGTCGTAGCTATTAAATTTAAAAAAGACTATTTACCCCTCTAGTCGGCTCCTTGTTCCTAACCTCCATTAGCCAAAATTAGCTCTAGTGCATCAAATAGGAGGACTAATAGGTGGGGCTATTTTTTAGTCAAATCTTTAACTAGTTGTTATTCAGCTAGTTAGCCAAGTATAACTAATTTTGGCTAATTTATAACTTCAACCGTTAAGTAGCCACGTGTACCATACATGTCTTTAGAACCTATTTGATATTAGAGCGAATTGCTACTCCATCCGTCCCAAAATACAAGATGTTTTGATATCTCTAAATTCATAACGTTTACTATAAATTTAGACATAACATATATCTAGATACGTAGCAAAGTTTACGAATCTAGAAAACCAAAACGTCTTATAATTTAGAACTAACTAAACGGCCTGTTCGCTGGTTAGTTTCTGGGCTGATTTGAGCTGGCTGATGCTGGTTTATTGTGAGAGAAAAACACTGTTGGCTGGCTGGTTTGGGCTGGCTGAAACCAACAAGCGAACAGGCTGAAAAATTAGCTAAAATTAGTAGTGCATCCAGAGCTAATAAATGGACTAATTTTTAGCTAACCTTTCAACTAGTTGATAGCCAACTATCCAGCTAATCTTAGCTAATTTAAATTAATTTTTAGCCCAACTAACAATTAACAACTAGCCTTCTCTCGTTCAAACATGCCTAGTCCTTATATTTTTTCTAAACCGAGTGAGCCTAGCAGAAATCGGTTAAAATAATACGCAGCAGCCAATTGCACTCGATCAAGAGAAGCGACGACTCCATCTCTGGTCTCCCACGCCTATAATCCCATTCCCCTCCTTCAGAGCCTTGCGGCGATCGAGATTCTTCCCCTCCTTCTCCACGTATATCCATCAGAGCAGCACAGACAAAAATTCTCCAGGTAATCTGCGATTTCTTTCACATCTCTCTTGATTCATTGGAATCTACTTCTTGCTCGTCGGGTTCATGATGCAGTGCGATCTGACATGCTTCAGTTTGGCTTGCTGCTTAATTGTGAGGTTTACTTGGGTGCAAGGGATGCAAGAATTCATCTGGTTCGTGCCTGAGAACGATAGTCAATAGTTTGATTTTTCTAGGATTGGGGTTGACTTTTAGGAAAAGGGAGAAAGAACTGATGATCGAAACCTTTTCGCTGGAACTTAACTGTTTCTTTTCTACCTTCATAGAATCTTGAAATTCTGAGAAGGCCCGCTTGTGAATATCTAGAAAGATACCTCAAGATTTTTGATCGGGAAATTTCAGACAAAAGATTAGGAAATGTAGCACTGCACTAACTAATTAGGATGGAGGATTAGTTGATTGGTCTCTTAGTTTCTGAATGCACAGGACATAGGTCCAATTCTGTAAAATCTACATTCAAAACTTCGAATTAGTAGTTTCCATAACTCCTACCTGAATTTTATCGAACAGCTGTCTATCTCACTCTACATTGATCTTTGATATACTTACCATTTCGCCGAAAGAACTCAAATCTTTTATGCTAACATCTGAAGGGGGAATGCAAACAGCTTGACTTTTGGGGGAAAGCATAGACGAGCAGATCTGTCTTTTTTATTTACCACAACGATTGAGTGGTTCCTGCTTGGATTGGAATAGCTAGACTTGGATATACATCGACAATCATAATATGCTTACTTGAAAGTATGTTCTAACAGTTTAACAGTATTACTAGTCATTTGTATTCATGCTATTTGTGCTGATACAATCTTTCTTTGAACTTGTTTTGGTAATGTCAGTATTGAATGCAATGGTGTCATATTGGACATGTGCAAATCTAGCTAGATGTCAAAGTGATAACAGCTACTCTCGAGAATATGATTCAGTCTATCTGCAATCTCAAATTAGTACCTTTTTGAAAAAAGATGTTAACATTAACAAGTTCATATAAATGCAACAATCAAGATATATTTCATGGAGAATTTAGTGAAATTAATTTGATGTGGTTGATGTTGGTGTATTTTTCTATAAACTTGGTCAAAGATAAAAGAAGTTTGACAGACGGGGGAGTATTGAGCTGCTTTTTTGTTTTTTGCTTACAGTGATCGCTTCTTATTAATTAATGAACTTAGCCAATGGCCGAAAATTCCTTTAACATATTTCTCTCATGACTCATGTGATCCATGTGACACTTTGAACAGCCATAAATATTGACTGTCCCTGCTTCTTTGCAAAAGAGAAAAGTTTGGAAAGGAAGAGAGATGGTCATTGACCTCCTAATATGTTTGAACTCTAGTTCAGCATTCCTTATACTTTGATGGAGTTTGTGGAACATTCATATAAATTTGTTCAGACTTTGTGATAATCATACCAAGAAATTCATTTGAAACTTCAAACCGACAGTGGCTGTGCCACAAAGTCATTTCTGACCATGTTCATCATTCTTTCGATCACTATATACTCTTTCTCAGATATGGCAAGCAAAAGGATTCAGAAGGAACTCATGGATCTGCAAAAGGACCCACCGACATCATGCAGTGCAGGGCCGGCTGGAGAGGATCTATTCCACTGGCAGGCCACAATCATGGGTCCTAGCGACAGCCCCTATGCAGGAGGGGTTTTCTTTGTTAATATCCATTTTCCTCCTGACTATCCCTTTAAGCCTCCAAAAGTGAACTTCCAAACAAAAGTGAGCTGATCTTATTAATATGATTTCCCTCTCCTTTTGATATTCCTTTATTCTGCACAAGTATTCAAACCTCTATTCTTTAGCCAATCGTCATGGTTGCGCATGACCTTGTTATTAACATACTAGGCAATACGTGTGGTCTGAAATTCATGATGAAAAGGCCCCATTCCAAAATCATGTCAAAACAAAATTGTGAAAACTCTTTCTCTGTTGTGCAAAATAAAACATGCCCAGTTCTTCTCTACATCACCATTTTATTTTCAAAACTTTGGTTTTTCTTCCTAATGTGAAGTAAATAGTTAAGATCATGCTGAATCCTTAAGTACTTGTTCTTCGTAATAAACACATTTTACTTGCTTCAGCAGTTTAGTAGAGTTATTTTTCTTCCTGAAATTTGGTACTAGTGACGCTTGAAACGCAATGGATAATGGATAAGTTGTCATGTGGCAGAGCTCAAATATGAGTACTTCCTAGCATCCTGAAGTTCAGATATGAAAGTGTCAGTCTGCAGCAATTGTTCACTGGCCTTGCTATATGCAACTGAAATCATGTTGATTCCCTTGAGTTTCTTCCTAAAGTTTTGTAGGCTAGAGTACAACAGGTTTCACAAAAATAGGTACTAACAGTTCGTAGTAGTATTTCTGATATATCAGGCTGAATGGTTGTAGTCTCATGCTATCAAAACAGCATGGAAAATTTTCTCTTAGTTATTAATCTAAAGAATCCGTCATTCAAGTATATCACCTTGATCGATACTATAAACTTGCATACTGAAACAATCTGAACTGTTCCACAATTCTGGTTCTGTTTAAAGCTATTTATCCTTCTTGCAACTAATTCAATTGATTGTTTCACTGAGAAAATACAGGTTTACCACCCAAACATCAACTCTAATGGGAGCATTTGCCTTGATATCCTCAAGGAGCAATGGAGCCCTGCACTGACCATATCAAAGGTCCTCCTCTCCATCAGCTCGCTCCTCACTGACCCCAACCCGGACGACCCCCTTGTCCCTGAGATCGCCCACATGTACAAGAACCAGAGGCAGCGCTATGAGGAAACTGCACGGGCCTGGACCCAGAAGTATGCAATGGGATGATTCTGTCTCACCGAACAATATTGCCACTGCAAAGGTCATCACGACGTTGTAAGAATTAAGTTGGTTGGTTTCCTGTCATGGGCACAGCAAAGATCATCATACCGTGTTAAGAGCCCAGATGGCTGTGTCAATTATATTAGCTTCTCAGAACAAAGTTTCTCTGTGTGTACAGTACTTTTGAAACTGGATAAGTCTGAGTTCTTCGCCAAAACCTTGGTTTATACTTTGTTCCCTGAATTGCATTTGTGGCCATGGAATTTGCATGTATAACCTTGTCAAGAAACCAGTAGCAGTTTGTATGTTGTGAAGATGTTATAATTCAGATGATGGCTTTGCTTCCCTTCTCCATTAACAGTCCAGTGGTCTTGAATTTGAGACATGTGGGTCTGCACTGTGTGACTCGAACGGAGTGGTCCTGGTTGCCTGCTGACAAATCGGACACACCCAAAATCCAATTTCTTCAGTTACATATTGTTACAATTGCAACCACTACTTCCAAATGGCTCAAGTTATTTACTGAAGAGGCTTGCAGGTCTACTGCCTTGCTGAAACTTTTGCATGTCTCATTGAAACTGTCAGGCAGTGGCGGAGCTAGGTTAGAATTCAAGGGGGGGCAATTCTAGTCTTGTGACTAATCACTAGTTATAGGCATAATCTTCTTTCTATATAACACAGCTATACAATTCTAGTGGAGGAGTTTGTAAGCTAAATTAAATATATCAATAGACAAATTAATGCATATGCAGTGTACTATGTGTTACCTGATGAGTGTAAGCTGTTGCAAGATGAACTCCTACTAATTGTCATTTGTCCTTCTTAAGTAGAACAAGAGAGCTAAATAGACATGTGGCCCCATTCGCGTGCCCTTAAATCCGACTTGATCCGCTTCTTTTTTTATTTGGAACAGTGTTTTTCTCTCACAAATTCCTCCAGCATTCCTCCAAACCATCCAAATTCCTTCAGAATTTCTCCAAGCGAACATAATAATATAAGTGAAATATTATAATGCAGTTGCATGCAAACAGGGGAAACAACAGCAGTACTCATTTGAAACGGCCAGATGAGTTAAACACAAATGCTAATTAAGTTTTGTAATAATGCGTTGAAATATACTCCTAGCATCATCAGGATGGAAGCAGCTAGACTAAAAAAAAAAGCTAATACAAGTTTAGTCGTGGCGTAGATGAATGCATGTAGCTAGGCCATGCAGTGATGCAGATGTGTATGCGTAGTTGTAACTTTCAAATGTGCATGTATGCTACTCAAGACACAGGCTCTCTTTGCAAATCTATCCCGAGCAAGGGGGGTCGGCGCCCAGGATGGCCCTAACGTGGCTCCGCCAGTGCTGTCAGGTACATCAATGTTGGTTGAACGTGACCATACTTGTTCTGCAACGCTGCTGCTTTCTGGTGTTTACCCTCTCCCAGCTTTCATCTGCACTAGCAGTAGAAAGTCATAGACTGCTCTTTCTTCTTCGAGATGGACAGAAGAGGTTGCGTCTGATGGCCAACCGGCCAGTTTGGTCTGTCTGTATCAGGTCACTTGTGGTATTTATAGCTGTTTTTTTTTTCCCGATCAACTAGTAGGAATGGAATCCCTTACATACAAGATGAGGTTAGTTATATGTTAGACCAGGAGGCAGGACTGCAGGAACCATGGTTGACAAGGCTGAATTTTGAATTACCCGATGAGAATTTTCCATCAGTACTTTCTCTCTTTTTCGGCCTGTTCGCTGGTTGGTTTCTGAGCTGGTTTGAGCTGGCTGGTGCTGGTTTATTGTGAGAGAAAAACACTGTTGGCTGGTTGATTTGGGCTGGCTGAAACCAATAAGCGAACAAGTTGTTTACCTGTAAAGACTAGTACAGGTCTTCATTTGGTATACCTGTAGCCAGCTCGCTGGGAAAAGCCTGACACTTGTGTACATACTTGTGAAAGGTTGTACAGGCACCCGTGGCCCTGTTCGCTTCTCTTATAATCCGTGTTTTTCAGCTTATTTTTTCAGTCGGAACAATATTTTTCTCTCGCAACAAATCAGCCGGAACAGTGTTTCGTCTTGTTTTTTCAGCGAAGCGAACGGAGCCACAGGCAAGATCATGCTCTGACAGAGGACAAACAGAAATCCAAAAACAAAAATGAAAAACAAATGTTGCGCACAAGACTATGTAGCAAACATATATACTAGAAAATTACCAAGCATCAGTTAAACAAACAACAGCAGAGAATTGCAATGAGACATGGACATTTGCAGGTAATCTGATGACCATCATAGAACCTAATTGCATCTGCAGGACGGCACCTCAAAGACCAAGTTACTTGAGTTGTATTGTATGCAAGTCTTCATCTTGAGTAAAAAATAAACAATGTATAGGCATCCCATCCGTGGCACTTGCATTTCTAAGCGTATCTCTACTGCCCAACTACTAAAAGATCCTAAACCCAAAGGAACACGCAAATGGTGTTTGACCTTTTCGCGACACTCACTTTACCCAATCAGCTGGCTGAGTACTATCTGTGTGCCTTTTTGGACGTAAAGGGCGCCCCAAATTGAGATCAGTGTGCATAGAGCGCCCTTTTATTAGATGTAAAGTGATGGTGACACCAAATCAAAAGAGATCAAAAACCCTGTGCCGGGATGCCAAAAGCAGTAGCCACCCACGGCATCCGTTCTAGACCGTCCAACGCGTGGATCAACGGTTCAGATCAAATGAGCAATGGAACTTACCGTAACCTATCGGACGTTCCGGACCAATCCGGCTCCGGCACCATAGGAGAAGGAGAGATGAGGTGACTGGCTGTCAAGATTTGCTGCTGCTGGTCCCATGGTTCATGTCGTTCTACTCTCCTGTACGTCGAAGAAGGTGACCAAGGCACGGGTCGTCATTGTCGTCTCCAAAGTCTGGATACTCCTGCCTAAATCACGTCGCACTTATCGGCCATCACACGCTTCTGACTTGATGCTCGACTATTCAACACGAAATGAGATTATGAATGAGATCCTTGACAACGAAAAAGGCGACGCGTGTGTGTGCGCACGTGCGGGCGGCCGCACGCTTGCCGTGCTGTCTTATCCTGGGTTAGCTCAGCTAACAGATACCAAATCCTTTTGAAACTACTGAAAGCGACGCTTGCCCCTCTCTCTGCCCACCTCATTTTTATCTGAAGAAAGGAAAGGCGTTTGTTTGGTCAGTGAGAAAGTTAGGGTCCTTCCTGAGAATTGAGGTTAAGGAAGCAACCCAGGTATTCAAGTCTGAAAAGATTTAAGTGTCCAGATCAAAATTAAATGGAGATGCAAGCACCACATTTTCAGTTTTCAGTTTTGACATACACGCATTGGAAGTGTGGATCATGTTTATTCTCTTCAAGGTTCAGCGTCCTGAGATCAGTCAGCTGCTCATTTCTTTCCAAGTGAATGCAACAGTAAGCTGGATGCTGAGACGATTGATAGATCGATTGATTATTATAGAGGCTGAGTACACAGTTCATACACGCAGCCAGAAAGAAGATGCACACAAGCCATGAATGCCTTATCTTCTCCACTTCTCCTGGTGAGGGTGAGGCTGAGTTTGTCTTTTCCACCAGGACGACAGGCAGGTACCATACCTACTACATCCATCACAGACCATGTCAGCAAAAGGAAAAGACGGCCATCCAGTTCAGGTTCAGGGGGATGCACAACTGATGAGAACCCTCATTCTGTTGCTTAGTTATGTCATCCACCACACCCAGCAATCATTCGACGAGCAGAGAAGCATAATTTCTTCTCTCTTTTTTTATCTGTACAACTCACTTTTCATGTGCTGTCAACAAAATCTACGGATCAGGTTCTGTCAATGCCCTCAGGCCTCAGCCAACATGCTATGCAAACTGTCAGTGTAACAGTTTTGTCAAACAGAGATAGCTGCGCTCAAGAAATTTACGAAAATGACTCACAAAGAAAACTTTGACTTTTCTAAAAAAGTGTATCAATTGTTGCAAATACTGCATATTACAGTAGGAAAAATTCAGATGTAGGCAACAAAATGGAGTCTGAGCAAAAACATTGATGCCGAAATGCTCGGAATTTGATTGATTTCCAAAATACACGCCGGTCTCTCCAACAGCAACAGGAGAGACCAGCTTTTCTGCAATTGTACCCTACCCATCTTCCCTGTTCGCATGCTTGTGTGCTATTTACAGTGACTGGAATCAAAATCACAACTTTTCCTACTAAATTGGGGGAGGCCACCTTTTTCCTAACAAGGAGGCAAGGATCTAAATAAAATGATTGAGCTAGCTGTTGTATTGTATCCCTCCAGAGAATCAAAATCTGCAAGGATCATCAGAAAAAAAAAATTACGTTGATTTCTCTGCTGATTCATCTATCGTCGATGAGTTGATCGAGAATCCATCGAGGAAGTCACTGTCGGAGTCAAGCTGCAGCTCTTTGAACATTGCCATCACCTGTATCATGGTTGGCCTTTGGTTTGGTCTGTCGTCCAAGCACTCGCGAGCGATCTTCAGATACTGGTAGAGCTCAGCTTCCCCTGACTTTGTGTTTGTCAGAGTAGGATCAAAGATCTCACTGCTTCTGTTTTCCTTCACCATCTGCTTCACCCAACCGACAAGATTGTTGTCTCCAAACTCAGTTGTGTCGATTGGCTTCTTCCCTGACAGAAGCTCCAAGAGCACGACACCGTAGCTGTATACATCACCCTTGGTCGTGCACCGGAAACTCTGGTAATACTCAGGTGGCACGTACCCAGGCGTACCTGCAAGTGTGCTCACACTCAGATGTGTGTCTAGTGCATTCATCAGCCTCGCCATCCCAAAGTCAGAGACACGGGCATCCAGGTTGCTGTCAAGAAGCACATTGCTTGACTTCATGTCCCGGTGGATGATGTGGGGGATGCAGCTGTGGTGGAGGAAGGCGAGCCCCCTTGCTGAACCGATCGCGATCTTCTTCCTTGCTGCCCAGTCAAGCTTCACACCAGCCTTGGCCTTGTCATGCAGCACCACATCTAGACTGCCATGCTTCATGTACTCGTACACAAGGAGCCGCTCATCGCCAATCTTGCAATATCCGAGCAGCGGTACAAGGTTGCGGTGCTTGATCTTGCCAATGGTCTCCATCTCTGCTGTGAATTCCCTGTCGCCTTGGCCTGTGAAATGGATCAGCTTCTTGATGGCAACGACGGTGCCGTCCTTGAGCTTGGCCTTGTATACCTCACCAAACCCACCTGAGCCTATGAGAGTCTCAGCACTGAAGCCATTGGTCGCCTCCAGGAGATGCGCAAAGGTGAGCTTCCTCAGAGGCTTCTCAAATGTCGCCACATTGATGCTTAGTGGCTCATGAACACCTGAAAGCTTCCAGCTTGACGTGCCAGATGTTGGAAGGCTTTCGATGTACCCAGTTCTCATCTCTTCAGTCTTCTGGTTCTTCCTGAGCTTGCAGAGAGTGACCAGCAGCAACAGCAGTATGAGCATGGAGAGCGCGATTCCAACAAGAATGCTTCCCCCAACGGTCTTCCTCCTTCCATTGGATGAAGCTGATGGCACACTTCCCTGCCCTGGATCATGACCACAGGGAGGTAGAGGGATGCCACAGAGGCCAGTATTGTTGGCATACCTGGATTGCGGGAACGTACTGAGCTGGCCAGTCAAAGGAATTGGACCAGACAGGTTGTTGTTGGATACGTCCAAATCAGCAAGGAAACTCAGAGTACCAAGGCCCGGGGGGATGCCACCAGTGAGATGATTGTTTGAGAGGTCAAGCGCGCCGACTAACTTGAGCCCTGAGAATTCATATGGTATTGTACCGCTGAGGTCATTGTGCCCCAGGTTCATGACTTCCAGAAACATCATGTTCCCAAGGCCTGCCGGGATTGTACCGGTGAGGCGGTTGTAGGAGAGGTCGAGGAAGATCATGCTCCCATTGCTGTGAAATTTGTAGTCCATTGTGCCGACGTATATCCTTGTGGATGGGCAAAGGTGCACGGTTGGGAACGCAGCCAGCCTCTCAGGCCGGATGCCAAAGAACTCGAAGAGCACACCAGCACCGGGACAGATGTTGCCGGCCTCGTTCCGCAGAAATGCAAACTGCTTCCCTGACACAATGCCCCCCGGAATAAGCCCTGTCTGGCTAGCCAACTCCGGTGGTATTGTGCCGGTGAAGCTGTTGCTGTTGAGGTCCAGCCAGATGAGGTTGATACAGCTGCCCAGCTCTGCCGGCACAGGACCAGAGAGCTGGTTTTTGTTGAGCTGCAGAATGGCAAGCTTCTGGAGCTTACCGAAGCCGTGAGGCACAGTCCCTGTGAGGCGGTTGCCGGAGAACGACACCCAGATGAGGTTGACACATCTGGTGATGGAAGGGGGAATGCCTCCAGTGAAGTTGTTGTAGCTCATCACCAGTGTCTCCAGCGTAGTACTGTTGGAGCAAAGCATGTCCGAGATCTCGCCGGACAGGCCATTCGCCCACATGACCAGGTCAATAAGCTTTGGCAGCACCACTATCTCCGTTGGAATCTGACCAACAAGGAAGTTGAAGCTCAGATCAATGGACTCCAGATTGACGCAGTTACCCAGCGACTTCGGCACTGTGCCATTGAGGTAATTGTTGGGGAGGAACAGCTTCCGCAGCGACGGCAGTGACGAGCAGAGATCTTCCATGATCTCACCCCCAAGCTCATTGGACCCCAGGTCGATCACCTCGAGCAATGGGCAACCCGCCGCCAGCACCGGCAGCGGGTTCTGCCCGGTGATGTTGTTGAACGAAAGCCGCAGCTCACGGAGCGAGGAGATGGTGCTGACGACACTGTCCACAAAGCTTCCCGAGAGCTGGTTGCCACCGAGGTCAAGCACCTCGAGTGACCTGCACTTGGCAAAGCTTGCCGGCAAGCCACCAACCAGCCGGTTGCTTGACAGGTCCAGCTCAACAATTCTGCCGCACAGCTGGCTGAGTTCATCCGGAATGGTACCAGAAAACTCGTTGCCGGCCAATGCCAGCCGCTTCAGCGAGGAGAAGCCAGTCAGGAACGTCGGGATCGGGCCACCGAGGAGCTTGTTCCCGGACATGTCCAGCATCTCGAGGCGGCCGCAGTTGGCGAGGCTCGGCGGCAGCTCGCTGCTGCTCAGGCCGTTGAAGGACCAGTCCAGCACCGTCAGGTTGGCGCAGCCGCCGAAGTCGTACGCCGAGACATCGCCGGAGAAGTTGTTCCCGGCGATGCTGAGGTGCGTCAGGTTCGGTGGCGCCGTGGCCATGAACCCCGCGGGCAGCGCGCCGGACATGTGGTTCCACGACACGTCGAGCACGGAGACCGCGCTGCACGGTGCGAGCTCCGGCAGCTGCCCCGCGAACTGGTTGGCGGAGAGGTTGAGGTACCGCAGGCCGTGGCAACCGGCGAAGGAGTAGTTGAGGAGGCCGGCGTCCACCAGGTGGTTGCGCGACAGGTCGAGCGACCGCAGAGACGGCGCGAACGGGAAGCCACCGCCGACGAGGGCGTTGCGCGACAGGTTCAAGGACTGCAGCGCGCCGCACGTTGCCAGGAACGCCGCGGGGAGCGTCCCGTTGAAAGCGTTGGACGACATGTCCACCTCCACGAGCGCGCACGGCGAAGGCGACGCCGCGGCGTGCGAGAGGTTGCCGTAGAAGGCATTGCCGCGGAGGTCGAGGCGCTGGAGCGCCGGGAGCGCGAGGAGCGCGTCGAGACGGAGCTCGCCGACGAGCGCCATGCCACTGAGGTTGACGGCCACGACGCGGCCGTCGGGCGCCGGCGCGCACAAGACGCCAGCCCACGAGCACGGCGCCGCCGCCGTGGCGTTCGCCAGCGCCCAGCCCGAGAGCGCGCCGCGCGGGTCGTTCGCCACGGACGCACGCCTGAAGGCAAGCAGCGCTGCCGCCTCGTCCTCTGGACCAGCAATGGCGGGCACCGTCACATGAAGCAGCACCAACACCAACGCCACAAAGAACCACGCGGCCGCCGTCGTGGAGGCGGACATGGCTCCAATTTGCGGGCTTCGATTTGTCGCAAGGAAGAGGAGAAGCACACAATGGAGAAGAAGGGCCGCCGGTTCTTGCGTCCTGCCGAATTCTTGGACAACTTCACATGACTGTGGAGCGGATGACCTCACTGCAAATTCGCACAGGAAATTCTCGAATCATTTTTAACAAAGAAGCAAAACGATAGAAGAGCACAAGGAATCTTAATTTGGAAGGGAAAGCGCCGTGCCAAGAATAGTCATACAGTTGCAAATGCGAAATTATCGGCACAAACTGCGCACCAAACCCCCGAGGTAGTTTTCCTCCAAAATTCAAAGAAGCCATGATGATGAACTATACCGGGAAGAAAACCAACTCTAATTTGGGACGAAAGAAACGAACCCAATCAGGTTGTACGAATATAAACCAGAGGACCAGAAAGCCACCAAAAAAATCAAGATTAATCAGGTACCCAAATGAACAACCAAACATTTCTTCAACCCAATAACAAACCCGAAACCACTACACTACTGGCACGAAAGCAAATCGAAGAAGAGGCTGCTGCTCACCTTGGCCAAGCGAAGAACCCAGCCCCTCATCAAGAATGAAGAACACCAGAAACAGACCAACCAACCTACTACTTCAGCAATTGGAGACGAAGACGCAGAGGGGAGGAAGAAGAAGGGGCAGAGGAGGAGAGAGAAGCAAAAGTAGAAGAGCACACACAGCGGCACTTGAGAGTATTTAAGTAGGACGAGGGAAAGAGAGAGAAAGGGCGCTACTCAGCTACTGAACCCCGCCATTGGCACTTCGGATTAACAAAACCTCGGCGAGCTTTGTTTGCTTGCGACGGCAATTAGCCCGGGAAAGAGGGGCCGGATTGTTTAATCAAAAAATTAATCCATTTGTCTAGAGGAGGCCGTGGAAGAATAATATTGGCTTGTTGCGAGGGGTAGGAAAAGGCGTTCCTTTCTCAGTTGTGTGTCTCAGCATCCGAGCCCGGTCAAACTTGGGATTTGATTCCCCCGAGCCCGGCTTTTTGGCATCTCCCATCCCATCCCAGCTCTCTCTCTTACCCAAACAAATTTAAACAAATTCCTCTATAGTTTTATCCTTTTAGGTTTATTACATTTTTTCCACTAAGAATTTGTCTTGGAGAATTATAGAGTAGTTTGTGATTTTTCTTTGTTGATGTGAAAAAAGATATTTCATTGTCTTGAGCTCTCTGTTTTTCTAGTAGTAGGAATTCTTCGGGTATCTTATTGTTTCTACGTGCACCTTTGCTTTGATGGTCTTAGCCCGTCACACCTTCTTCGTTTTTGTCACAAAACGACAGATAAAATGTGAAATGAAAATTTGTAAATTATTATATTCTAGTGAAGCGGCAAAATGCATTGCATACAAGATCATCGAACGGTTCTATCTATACGCCAAAATTGGTTTGTACACGACTCATGCTATCTTCATGTACCATTGCCTTACAAAACCTTAGCCATTGGCTACATTGTCATCTTTTATATAGATAAATGATATGGGCGAAGACGCTAGTAGATATTAAGGCCCTAGCTTTTGTTTGTAGAGAACAATAGGATCATTCGTCTGACATCCTCATCACAAATCAACAATGGGTATGTGGAAAAGCACTTTCACATTAGTTTTGTAAGGAGAACCATTGCTACATGAATGTTTTTTCCAAGGGACACTATTTAGATGCCATTGCTTTTACTACTATAGCAGTAGATTCTACAACTTCATAATGGAATCAGTTGGATATGAAGGCATTGGTTGCTGAAGGGTGCTACTCGAGTCTACTATAAATTATA
This sequence comes from Miscanthus floridulus, assembly GCF_019320115.1. NCBI lineage: Eukaryota > Viridiplantae > Streptophyta > Magnoliopsida > Poales > Poaceae > Miscanthus > Miscanthus floridulus. The sequence goes on from NW_027098219.1 coordinate 94,332, forward strand.
AGTATGTATTGAAGGAGGGGAAATTGTGCTTTTCTCTTCAGTTTCATAATATGATGAGTAAGTATTTGAACCAATGTTTCTATGTGCACCTTTGCCTTAATGGTCTTAGCCTATCACACCTTCTTTGTTTTTGTCACAAAGCAATTATGTAGAAGATCATTGAACAATTCTCTCTACGCGCCAAAATTTATTTGGTTCATGACTTGTGCTATCCATGTGTCCCATGGCCTAACAAAACCATAGCCATGAGCTACATTGTTACCTTTTATAGAGATAGATGATGTGGACGAGGACAGTGCTAGATACTAAGCCCTTGGCTTTTCTAAAGAAAAAACAATGAGAATGTTCTCTAATTGAAATCCGCATCACAAATCAACAACGGGTATGTGCAAATGTGCTTTTGTCTTAGCTTTGTAAGAACCACTGCTACATAACGCTCTCTTGGAATGGAGGAAAATTTTCATGTTTCATGTGTTTTTCCTATGAAAATGAGTTTATTCATGTGACATTCTTGTACAATTCATGTGAAACTCATGTGTTCCAAAGGGGCCCTAAATGGTTTTTCTAGGGGGCACTCTCTGTTTGGATGTCCTAGCCCCTACTAAATGATTATTGTAGTAGATTCCATAACTTCATAATGAAATTTATTGGATATGAAAGGATTGACCATAGAAGGGTTGAAAAGTCTTGTGAGCACCCAAGAGGGTGGTGAATCTGGTGTCTAATAAAAACTTAAAACCTAGGGCTCAAATTAAACTACCACTAAAATTCATAAACTACTCTAGCATGATTGGCACTTACGGTTTTTATAGTGTGCTCTTATCTTACCGTTAAACCACAAAAAGCTTAGCAACCTATAGCCAATCCTTACAACTAGCGTGTAGCTAATTTAGGAAATTAAAGGTCACACAAGCGAAGAATGTGTGGAAGCAATAAACATGGTAAGTAAAGAGCTAAGGATAGAGAGTGTAAAGTCCTGCGTCAATATATCCTATAGTATCAGTTGCCAAAGCGCAACCCTAGTCCTCATTGGAGCTCTATCGAGGTATGCTCCCGGCGTTACTAAGTATCTCTCGGTCATGGTGAAAAAATCACTCGACCCGTGGTAATGGAGTTGAGTGACAATGTCTCCCTATGCCACTCGATCACTACTATGGTGTTCGACTGCCTCACAAGGCCTTCACCAACCAAAGACAGTGTCGTGAGTCACCAAGTCTCATAGTTGCCACCAATGTGATAAGAACAGGCCCGATCTTCCGAGAGGTAGCCGGTAAGTTCGATTTGTGGAGATCTCGACGTTGGCGATCCGGCTTCAAATCAGACGCGATTCGAACCCTGCAACCGTTACACCACTGCTCCGTTGGTTATCAACCAAGCACAACTTGATTGACCTCACCAAGAAGGCTTTTCCTACAAGCGAATCGAAGAGCACAAGCAAGAAGGTAAAATGCGCAATCTGAAATTGCAAATATGAATGACACGAATATCAATAGAGGATTCAAGAACTCGGTTCCAAAGGACTAATCGACATAGTGGAGGAGATCAAGAACGGGGGCCCTGGATCACTGTAAAAGGATTTGTCACCACAGTTACAATGAACGATTCAGTTTCTCGATGGAAAACTAAACTCTAAACAAAAACCCAATTGTGTAGCAGCGGCGGCGGCTGTGTTTATAGTCTAAGACTCGACCTAGGGTTGGGGACGGCCAGGGGTTGGGCACCCACAACTTGGGCTTAAGGCCCGACACGATACATGGCCAAGTTGGCCCAAATAGGTGATGCAGCACCTTGCCGTGGTCATACAGAATGATCCACGGACCTTCTGGAGCTGGGACCAGATCCAAAACAACGGCGTCGTCGTCCCCTTTCTAACGCATCCAATAACGGCCCGTTTCGATGTCGTATGAGAAAGTTATGACCGAAATAGTGACAACGTGTCTGCTGAATCCGAGGGCGACGTGGCAGCTGAGTTGGAAACGAATTGGAACTTGGGGAAGACCATGGCGTCGGTGTGTCCAGCATGGCGATGTCCTCATCTTCCTCCCCTTCTCAAATTGGAGTCGTCCTCGACTCCATCTTGGCGATGTCCTCATCATCCCCTCCTTCTAGAATTGGAGTCGTCCTCGACTCCATCCCATCATCAGCGAACTCCTGCAAAAGGTTAGTGACAGCAGGCAATGCACTAGACATAAAAGGTTGACAAAACATAGTATAACATGGTGCATCAGGATTATCACATAACTCAGCAGTAGCAGAAGTTGTAGCAAGAAAAGCACCTCCTTTTAACTTAATCCCATTATTTTTAGCAATGTCTGTTGGAGGTTTATTTTTAATCTCATTAGCATGTTTAATAATATCCGTAGGAGACAAAGGCAGCAATGTAATGTTCTTGTCCTTATGTATGATAGTGTATGTATTAGTTCTACCATAGTGTAAAGCATCATTATCAAATTCCCATGAGCGACCTAACAAAATGGAACAAGCTTGCATAGGGACAACAACAAAATCAGCAGTATCATGATAAGAGCCTGTGAAAAAAGCTAATGCGTGCTGATTTAGCTACCTTAGTCTTACCACTATTATTGAACCATTGAAGTTTATATGGATATGAATGTTGTCGTGTGGTCAAGCCAAGCTTGTCAACCAAATCTGGACTCACCAAGTTGTTGCAACTCCCGCTATCAATGATAGTGAGAACACGACAACTCTGCACAATGAGATACATGTGGAACAAATTGTGGTGTTGGATCTTCATCTCTTCTTCATGTCCCACACGTGTACTCAACACACGCTGCACAAGAAGGCTAGGGTAGTCCGCGGCAGCAGCCACGGAGTCAATGGTGATGGCCTCCTTATCTTGATCGCCCTCGGTGGGATCTGCATCAATGTTAGCAGCAAGGGCTAAATCATCTTCAACATCACTAGCACTTACATATCCATCCTCGATAGCAATGAAAGCATGACGACTGGGGCAATTCTTCATGACATGTCCCATGCCATTGCATCAGTGGCAAATGATTTTAGAGCTAGACGAGGAGGAGCTAGTAGAAGCACCCGGAGTGCCACCTTTCTTCAGCTGTGGAAACTATACATTAGACAATTTACTTACCCCAGAAGAAAATAGAGGTATAGATGGCTGTGGTGCAACAGGAAGCTTGGGCGTCTCCGGCTAGGAACGCTGCTAAAAATTCCTCCCATTGTTAGACCTGAAAGGCTGGTGTTGTTTGCGTCCCTGTACTTCTCGTTCTGCCTTAATAGCAAGATGATACAATTGGGAAAAATTGCGCCATTCTTTGTAATCAAGTATGTTCTGTATATCATGGTTTAAACCACCAAAAAATCTAGCAGTAGCATCATGATCATCTTCATTTATACCACAATGTGCTAAACCAATAAGCAATTCTTGATAGTATGCTTCTACTCCTTTATCACCTTGTTTTAAAGTTTGTAGTTTCAAACGTAAATCACATTGGTAATAAGGAGGAACAAAACGAGATTTCATACGTTGCTTTAAAACATTCCAAGTTTGAGGCACAGCAGCAGCATTATTGGCATTGCAAAGATCACTCCACCAGAACAAAGTAAAATTAGTAAACTCACTAGTAGTAAGTCTAACTCTATGCTCAGCAGGAATATTATGAGAATCAAATTTTTGTTGAATAGCAAGCTCCCAATCTAAATATGCCTCTGGATCAACATTACCAGCAAAAGGAGGTAGACTAAATTTAATTTTAGCAAAAGGATCATTATTACCACGATTATTACCTTCCATACCATGACGATTGAAGTTGAGGCGGCGACGGGCACCACCGTCAGCATACGCATCTTCATCACCAAAAGCATCCGTATCTTCATCATCAGCACGATAAGGTGGAGGGCGTTGCTCAAGTTGTTCAATGCGGGTGACTAGATTGTTCACGTTGCGCGTTAGCTCGGTCATAAGATTGCGTTGTTCAGTCATGAACGTTGTAAGCTCGCCCTTGGACACACACTCATTGAAGTCCGTCGGACTTCCTGCCATGGTTAGAAGATAGAAAAAGACAACACCAAAGTATTATCCCTATCAACTAAAAGGAAACAAGTGGTGGTGGTGGTGATGGTGGTGAAAGTGGAATGCAAAATCACAAACGGCTTACCACCGTCTTGCTTGTATTCTTACCAACGCCAAACAGGAGCAAAACCAAAGTGGCAAAGCAATCTGTTGTTGAGCGTGGGTAACAGTTGCAAGAGGAACCTGTGCTGACAGAAGAATATGTGGAGCTATGGGTAGGCACACAATATGACAACAAGGGTTAGTAATTAACAAGTGCAGAGTAACGATTATTCAATCCGGATCCAAAGTACAAATCACAAGTGCTGGCTAAGACGTGTCGAGACATAGCGTAACAAGGTGAAAACAAAGGACGATCGAAAGAACTCACAGAACAAGCAAATAGCTCGGACTTCTCCTTTTTTCCTGAATTTTTTTCCCGGATTTTTCCAAAAGGCACAAGTAGGAAACAAACTTTTTTTTTATTTTTTTCACTATTTTTTTATATACTTTTCTCTAAACAAGGATCACAAAAGATGCAACCACAAAAATTGGCACCTACAACTGAGGTGGGATGTGGTCTATAGAAATTCAGCACGTTCTCTGAAAAGCGTGCAAAAACTTTGACAATTTTTTTTATATTTTTCTGAATTTTTTTGGCAATTCTGATGAAACTAAACAGGGCGTAGCCGAGTTTGGGTCGGCTCCAAATGGTGTCAAGAAGCTGCTGTAAAAAATTCAGATTTTTCTGATAAACGAGCGAAAAGTTATGCCTGTTTTACCGAAGGTATCTCAAGGTATGTTTTCCGGGAGGCACAACACGGCGGCGGCAGTTAGGGCAAAGTGTCCCTAAACTCTAACATCGATCACAGGATCATCACTATGGCTAACAGCAGTAGGTATTTGCCTGATGATGTAAGGAGGGCTGCGATGTAGGCAAAATAAGAGCGGCTGGCAACCTATCTAGGGTTTGCGTGGCGGCGAGAAGTTACACAAGGCGGCTAGCGGGGCAAGTCGAGTAATGTGGTGGCTTTGACTTGTTGTTTGGGAACGGTGGATGAGATAGCAGCGGAAAACAAAAAATCATAGCAATGGGCGATTAAACTACGACCACGAACACAATCCTAAACCAGCAACAAGACTCGACCACGGACACAAACTCAACAACACGAATCTGAAACGAAATTGCAAAGGCACAAAGGGTGATAGGACAGCGGAAATTGAAATATTTTTGGGCTTTTTGTGGACTCTAGGTAATGAACAAATATGAATCTAAGGCAAACGAGATTATACCTCATGGTAAACCTGAAATATCTGATACCAATTGATAAGAATAGGCCCGATCTTCTGAGAGGTAGCCGGTAAGTTCAATTTGTGGAGATCTCGATGTTGGCGATTCGGCTTCAAATCAGACGCGATTCGAACCCTGCAACCGTTACACCACTGCTCCGTTGATTATCAACCAAGCACAACTTGATTGACCTTGCCAAGAAGGCTTTTCCTGCAAGCAAATCGAAGAGCACAAGCAAGAAGGTAAAACACGCAATCTGAAATTGCAAATATGAATGACGCGAATATCAATAGAGGATTCAAGAACTCGGTTCCAAAGGACTAATCGACATAGTGGAGGAGATCAAGAACGGGGGCCCTGGATCACTATAAAAGGATTTGTCACCACAGTTACAATGAACGATTTAGTTTCTTGATGGAAAACTAAACTCTAAACAAAAACCCAATTGTGTAGCAGCGGTGGTGGCTGTGTTTATAGTCTAAGACTCGACCTAGGGTTGGGGACGGCCAGGGGTTGGGCGCCCACAACTTGGGCTTAAGGCCCGACACGATACATGACCAAGTTGGCCCAAATAGGTGATGCAGCACCTTGCCGTGGTCACACAGAATGATCCACGGACCTTCAGGAGCTAGGACTAGATCCAAAACAACGGCGTAGTCGTCCCCTTTCCAACGCATCCAAGAACGGCCCGTTTTGATGTCGTATGAGAAAGTTATGACCGAAAACTGTGACGACGTGTCTGCTGAATCCGAGGGCGACGTGGCAGCTAAGTTGGGAACGAATTGCAACTTGGGGAAGACCATGGTGTCGGTGTGTCCAGCGTGGCGATGTCCTCATCACAATGTGACCAGATTCAATCATGGTGTCAAATGCAAACCAAAGGTAGGAGTGAGTCACATGGTCTCACAACCGCCACTCGATCACAATCACCTTGACGACGTATCCACTATGGAGTTTCTCCATGTAGGAGGGGGTCTACTTGTCCTCTATGCACCAACATGCCACCGCTGTACACAACGAATAGAGGGTCCCTGCTTCAAAAGCCACAACACCATCATCCAAAGGTCACAAAGACATCAAGCACTCTGGATCACCAAGATTTAATGGAAACATGGCCCAATCATTCAAAGCTAGCTCTCAAGATCTAAGGCCTAACTCTCACAATGATGCACTATAGTACCTATCCTAGCCTTGGATATGATCTTGAATGTCTTGATAAGATGGATTGAGTGTTGAAATACTTGCTCCAAATTGTAATAGCCTTGGGGCAATCCAACACCATTAAACAAATGAGGCAACCTCATATATATAGCCATATCCCCCTCAACTAGTCATTGGAAAAAGTCTGCTAGAAACTATGCACCACTAGATGATCTATTGGTTCATCGTTGATACTTCTCTATATCATTTAGAAAGGTATATTCCCAAGTCAATTGTTGGACCTTCACTCACTAACATTGGTCCCTCGTCACCAGATGATTCGCCATTGTGTCCTCGCTATTCACTGTATCATCCATCAAGGTATCTGACCATTGGCCTTGATGTTGCCATGGCTCGGTTTTCATTGGATGATCTGTCGGGTTGCTCCTGTACTACACCGTTTTATCTAGAGCCCTTGGTCTTCCAAGTATTCAACTATGCTAGCTTTCTGATGTGCGTTGAATGTCCACCGGGAGATTGTCTTCTTCACCATATCATCATGTGGGCATTGTCTTCCTACCTGGCTTACTGGACTGGACCATATGATCCATTAGGCTTGATCAAGCGATCCAGTGCATGTTTTGACGGGAACACTTTTGTCATTTCTTCTCTGTTTCAACTTGGATCTTGATCAAACTTGAACCTCACATCCCTAGGACCTATTATAAATTTATAACATGTCTAATACATCTCTTTTTAATTTTTGTTGAACTTATCACATGCAACATAATTCTTTTTAGACTGCTATATTTGCCTATGATTTGCATACCCTTGAGTCCTAGAGGTATAGAACAAGTAATTTTAAACACTACAACCCAAACGATTCTAAGGGATGCTCAAAATCAATTTTGGGGTTTGGTTTTCACCGCTACTACACCCCAGTTGTAGAATGACGTATTTTTAGAAGCGGTTTATGTATCTATACCTGAAAATCGATTTTAAGGGACAACTTATTAAGTCAATAGCCCTTGAAAATGATTTCATTTTTCTTGGAAAGTTGACTTAGTTAGTCGTCCTTAGAAATATTTTAAAAAACACAAAAAAATGGGCAAATTGTGTAAAAAAGGACAAAAAATGTTTTCCCTTGTGTGAGGATGGAAAAATATTTTCTCTTGTGCGAGTGGCTATCGCTTGGTTATAAGCATCAATCTAATATTTTTATGTGCAAGGGTACCCACTGAGATTCAATTAGAGCAACATGTTGCCCTACGCAACCCCTCCTACCACAATAGCAAAGCCACTTATGAGCAAGTATATGATGGTATATTTTTGTATTAATTCCTATAAGTGTTGCATTTAATATTTTTGTCCCAAAACGATCTCAAATGAAAAAAGGTTTCAACTACAAAGTTTTAGACCTCATCAAACACTAAAATTTTGGTATAGGGTATGTCTCCATCCTAGATAATTTTGAAAAATTCCAAAATTTGAATTTCAAATTTAAAGAATTTAAAATATAAATTTGGGCACCTAAACTATCTCAAATAAAAAATTCATCAACTATAAAGTTTTAGATCTTGTTGAGCTTACAATTTTGTAACACCCTAAAATTTGCATCAATTTAAAATAGATAAATTTGATTTAATTATGTATTTTGTGAGCATTTAGATTTAGAAAAATAATAACTTTGTTAAAATTAAAATTAAATATAGGTCTACATACATGTATGTGCATACATGCTGCTGCATATTTATTTTGTGATGCTTTGGTTTGATTGAAATTTGCAAAAGAATTAAATTTCAGTTTAAATTGGATTTAAAATGTGTTAAGAAAATAGAAAAGAAGTTTTATTTTTTTTCTCTCGACCTCTCTTGAATTTGGCCTGAGCAGCCCAGCTCGGCCAGGCTCCCTGTGTGGCCATTTTTCCCATAGGCCCAGCTCCCTCTCCCGTGGCCCACACTGGCAGGCCGGCCCATCAGCAGTGAGGCCCGTGCAGTTCTCCTCTCCTTCTGCGCCATGTGCCACTGCCAGCTAGCCTCATGCGTCAGCATTATCTTCTTTCTCCCAGCACGTCTACGCCTCGGTCACGACCGCCGCTGCCTGACTCCGCTCCGTGTCGATATGGGACCCACGGGATACCCCTTAAGGAAGGGAGAAGATCTAGTCTAACTAGAATTCTTTTCATGTAATCTTAGTAGTAGTATTATTCTATAATCCTACTAGGAACTCTCATTGTAAATCGACTAGGACTCTGACCTCCTGACTATATAAAGGAGGGCGGAGTTCCTAGAGAACGGAGTTAGGGACAACACTTTACAATCAATCCAATACAAAAGCTAACGCCGACAGGACGTAGGGCTATTACTCGATCACGATCGAGGGCCCGAACTAGGATAAATCGACTGTCTCTTACGTTTACCGTCGAGTTCTGCATATGTTGAAGTCTGAACAAACTGCTCCGAGTAGGAGCCATTTTGTTTTAGTGATCAAGACACTTAGTGAGTGTGATCACATTTAAGATAGATAGTCGTACTATTAAGAGGAGTGAAACTCGTATCGAAATGCGGTTATCAAAGTGCCACTAGATGCTCTAATTCATTGCATATGCATTTAGGATCTAGTGGAGTGCTAACACCCTTGAAAATATTTGTGAAAATATGCTAACACATGTGCACAAGGTGATACACTCGGTGGTTGGCACACATGAGCAAGGGTGAAGAAGTTTGAAGTGAAATAGAGTTGGTCGCAAAGATGCTGGTGTCGGTCAACTGACCGGACGCTAGATCACCCAGCGACCAGACGCTAAAGGGCTGCATCCGATGGAGTTGTCGGATGACACAGTGACTAGGGTTAAGCACCGGACACTGGTCTGTGTCCGGTTAAGCATGACCGGACGTGTCCGGTCAGCAAAAGACGGTTTTGGGAGCTTACTAGAAACAACCAGACACTGGGGTCTGAGCGTCCGGTCACTTGTGCTAGAGCGTATGGTCAGTTAATAACCGTCGAGATCTGGCGGCTCAGGTTTAACTCAGAATGACACATGGCTTACATCGGGCGACCGAACACTGGATCTAGCGTCTGGTCAACTAGACCAGAGCGTCCGGTCACCCCGATCAGTACCCAGTGAAGGGGTAAACGACTCTATTTCATGGGGCTTCTATTTAAGCCCCATGGCTGGTTCTAGCTCACTCTCTTGCACATTTTCATTGACATAGCAACCTTGTGAGCTTAGCCAAAGCCCTTCCACTCATCTTCATCATCTTTGTGAGATTGGGAGAGAATCCAAGTGCATTGCTTGAGTGATTGCATCTAGAGGCACTTGGTATTCATGTTGCCCTACGGATTTCGCTTATTACTCTTGGTGGTTGCCACCACCTAGATGGCTCAGTGCAGCAGTGGAGGATCGGCACGAGTTGGTGATTGTTCGTGGCCATCTCCGGTGATTGTGAGGGGAGTTGTACCTTCCCCGGCGGAGTGCCGAAACGTAACTCTAGTAAATTGCTCGTGTCATTGAGTTACCTCACTTGTGGGTAGGTTCTTGCGGTGTCCAATTGTGTGGATGAGGTTTGTGCAACACCTCTTAGCCGCCGAACCACCAAGTGTTGGTCGCCACAACGAGGACGTAGCGTGTTGGCAAGCACGTGAACCTCGGGAGAAAATCAATTGTCTCTTGCCCTTTGGTATTCTCCCGGTGATAGATTTCATCTTCATCTTGTGATTGGTTCATCCCTCTACATGGCGGTATAATCACCCTACTCACTCTTTTATATTCTTGCAAACTAGTTGTGGCAAGCTCTTTAGTGTAATTAGAATTGAGAGCTTAATTTGTTATTTAAGTTCATCTAGTGGAGCTCTTTAGTGTAGCATGATTGAGAGCTCTTAGTGAGTAGTATCATAGCAAGTTGTGTCTAGTAATCATTATAACTAGAATTGTTGGATAGGTGGCATGCAACCTTCATAGAGCTAGAGCAAGTTTGCATTTCGCTATTTGTCTTACTAATCAAATTGCTCTAGTTGATTTATAGAATTTTAAATAGGCTATTCACCCCCCCCTCTAGCCATATTAGGACCTTTCAAGTGGTATCGGAGCTATGGTCACCGTTTGATTGAAGGCTTAACAACCTCAGTGTCAAATTATGGCTCAAGTTGTGTTCAACCATGTGGGGGGCAAACCACCGTTCTTTGATGGCACATGCTATGATTATTGGAAGAGAAAGATGAGGATGTATTTTGGTTCAATCAATGATCAAGTATGGGAAGTGACCAAGAATGATTATGCTATCATCGATCCCGACAATCCCACCAACCAAGACAAGACTAACAAGCAATGCAACACAATGGCTCTCAGCACCATATACAATGCCATTGATTCTAAGGTGTTTGAGCAAATCAAGGATTATGAAAGAGCAAATGAGATGTGGACAAGATTGGAGGAAACGTATGAGGGCACACCAGCGGTGAAGAGTGCAAGTTGTACATTCTCAAGGATAAATTGACAAGCTTCAAGATGAAGATGAGAGCATTCTGGAGATGTTCCATCAATTGCAAGTAATTGTCAATGACTTGAAGGCTTTGGGAGAGAAGATCAAGGATGATGACATCTCTCATCGGTTCTTGATGTGCCTACCTCCAAGATTTAAGATGTTAAGATTGCTAATCATAAGAGGAGGATTGAAGGATATTACCCCAACTAAGTACTAGGTGATGTCATGACACAAGTGACATACCATGTGGAAAGGGCGGAGGATGACAAGGATGACAAGAAGGAAGAAGAAGACAAGAAGAAGAAAAGCATAGCATTCAAGGCTAGCTCATCATCATCAAAGAACAAGGACAAGTCCAAGAAAGAATCAAGTGATGATGATGATCTTAGTGATATTGATGATGAAGCTATGGTTCTCTTTGTGCGCAAGCTGGGAAAATTCATGAAGAAGGGCTATGGTGCAAGAAAGAGAAGAGATCACACCAAGAAGAAAGAGTATGTGAGAAGATGCTATAATTGCAAGAGCCCCGATCATATAGTAGCAAATTGTCCATATAATATTGGCAATGATGAGGATGAGAAGAAGAAGCACAAGGAGGATAAGAAAGAAAAGAAGGAGAAGAAGGAGAAGAGAATGACCTTCCAAAAGAAGAATAAGGGTGGAGGCTATGTAGTCACTTGGGATAGTGATGGTTCCTCAGATGGTGATAGCTCTAGTGATGATGACAAGAAATCTATCAAGAGAGCACTAGCAAGCATCACCATCAACAAGAAGCTCTCCATCTTTGACACTCCATCGACATGTCTCATGGCAAAGCCTACCAAGGTAAAATATGATGAGAGTGATGATGATGAATGTGAAACTGACTCTTGTAGGAATGATAATGATGATGATAATGATGAGGATGAGGAGTACACCAAGGAGGAGCTCTTGGACATGTGTAAGCAAGTGCACACTTGCAATGAGATGAAGAGAAAGGAGTGCAAAGAATTGCGCAAGAAAGTAAAATTTCTTGACCAATCCTTTGATGAGCTCAATGCTACTCATGAGAGGCTAATGGAAGCCCACGAGAAGCTTGGCAAAGCTCACTCTAAGCTTAAAAAGGCTCACTCCTCTCTCATTGAGCAAGTCAAAGTGGAGGAAGCCAAGAAGGAGCAAGTGATTATATCATGTAATGTGGGACTAACATGTGATCTTATTGATGAATCTATTTTTGTTGCTCCCACTAACACTTCTTGTAGCACTACCACTTACACTTCACCCTTGAGTGATGGTCTCACTTGTGAAAACTCACTAAAAGTGGAAAATGAGACCCTCAAGAAAGAGGTGAATGAGCTCACTCATGCCTTAGGCAATGCCTATGGTGGAGATGCCCACTTGCTAAAGTGCTTGGGTAGCCAAAGGTTTTCTCTCAACAAAGAGGGATTAGGCTATACCCCCAAGAAAGGCAAGGCGGCCTTTGTCACTCCCAAATCTAGCTTTGTGAAGGGCAATGGTCAGTTTTACAATAGATGCAAGCGAGTTAGGCATATAGAGCAAAATTGCAAGACTAACAAGAACAATCTACCTAATGTATCCTCAATCAAATTTGATTCTTGTTAAATGCGTTATAAGGGTGCCAACGGTGTGAAGGCTAAGTTTATTGGTACACCAATTGTAGGCCCAAAGAAAAAGGCCATTTGGGTACCAAAGACCTTGGTAACTAACCTACAAGGACCCAAGCAAGTTTGGGTACCTAAAAAGAATTGATCTTCTTTTATAGATAAATTATAAAGCCGGAGGAAGGCATTGGGTGCTTGATAGTGGGTGCACACAACACATGACCGGTGATCCAAGAATGTTCAATTCAATCAATGAAAATAAGAGCAATGGGATTGATAGTATCACATTTGGTGACAATGGCAAAGGCAAGGTCAAAGGGCTTGGTAAGATTGCAATATCCAATGACTTGAGCATTTCCAATGTGCTATTAGTAGAGAGCTTGAACTTCAATCTATTATCGGTAGCTCAATTATGTGATCTTGGTTTCAAGTGCATATTTGATGTGGATGATGTAGAGATCATAAGTGTAGATGGCTCTAACTTGATATTCAAAGGATTTGGATATGAGAATCTATACTTGGTTGATTTCAATGCTAGAGAAGCTCAGTTGACAACATGTTTGATCACTAAATCTAGCATGGGTTGGTTATGGCATAGAAGGCTTGGTCATGTTGGAATAAAACAATTAAACAAGTTAATCAAGCATGACTTAGTTAGAGGCTTAAAAGATGTCACTTTTGAGAAAGATAAGCTATGTAGTGCATGTCAAGCCGGAAAATAAGTTGGTAACACACATCCTAAGAAGAGTATGATGAGCACATCTAAGGCATTTGAGCTAATGCATATGGACTTATTTGGACCAACCACATACACTAGCATTAGAGGAAACAAATGTGGATTTGTGATTGTGGATGATTTCACTAGATATACATGGGTCTTCTTTCTTGGTGACAAGAGTGATGTGTTTGCAACATTCAAATCTTTTGTCAAGGGTATTCACAATGAGTTTGAAACAACAATTAAGAAAGTTAGAAGTGACAATGGAAGTGAGTTCAAGAACACTAGAATTGATGAGTTATGTGATGAATTTGGAATTAGACATCAATTCTCGGCCAAGTATACTCCTCAATCAAATGGCTAGTTGAAATGAAGAATAGAACCTTAATTGATATGGCAAGATCAATGTTGAGTGAGTACAATGTGAGTCATTCATTTTGGGTCGAAGCAATCAACATGGCTTGCTATTATGCAATCAACTCTATTGTCACCCCATGATGGAGAAGACACCTTATGAGCTTTTGAATGGAAGAAAGCCCAACATAGCATACTTTTGGGTTTTTGGATGTAAATGCTACATATTGAAGAAAGGCACTAGATTGAGCAAGTTTAAAAAGAAATGTGATGAAGATTTCTTGCTTGATTACTCCACTACTAGCAAGGCTTATAGAGTTTGGAATTTGGCTAGTGGTACTCTTGAAGAGGTTCATGATGTGGAGTTTGATAAAACAAATGGTTCCCAAGAGGAAGATGAGAATCTAGATGATGTAAGAGGCACTCAATTGGTCAATGCAATGAAGAACATGGACATTGGTGAGTTAAGGCCTAGAGTGGTGATTGATGTTGAAGATGACAAGAATCAAGTACTCTCTAACTCAAATGTGCAAGCTAGCGGTTCTCATGATCAAATCCAAGCAAGCACTAGTGATGGCAATATGCAAGATCAACAAATGGCTAGTTTATCATCTCAACCAAGTGATCAATCAAATGCTAGCAATCAAGTGCAAGTGCTTCAACCAACCAATGTTGCAAGAGATCATCCATTGGACACTATCATTGGTGATATTTTAAGAGGTGTGCAAACTAGATCAAAGTTGGCTTCATTTTGTGAGCATTTCTCATTTGTGTCATCCATTGAACCTAAGAAGATAGATGAAGCTTTGAAGGATATTGATTGGGTCAATGCTATGCATGAAGAGCTAAACAACTTTATAAGAAACCAAGTATAGGAGTTAGTTGAGAGGGCTAAGGATTATAATGTGATTAGAACCAAGTGGGTCTTTCGGAACAAGCAAGATCAAGATGGGATAGTAATAAGGAACAAAGCAAGATTAGTGGCTCAAGGTTACACTCAAGTTGAAGGTCTTGACTTTGAAGAAACATATGCCCCGGTTGTAAGATTAGAAGCAATTAGAATCTTGCTAGCTTATGCTTGTGCCCACAACATCAAGTTATACCAAATGGATATGAAAAGTGCATTTCTAAATGGGTACATCAATGAGCTTATGTATGTTGAGCAACCTCTCAGTTTTGAGGATGAAAAGAAACCCAACCATGTGTACAAGTTGAGAAAGGCTTTGTATGGATTGAAGCAAGCACCTAGAGCATGGTATGAGAGATTGAGGGACTTCCTACTCTCTAAGGGATTCAAGATGGGAAAGGTTGACACCACTCTCTTCACCAAGAAGCTTGGAAAGGACTTGTTTGTGATGCAAATCTATGTTGATGATATTATTTTTGGGTCAACAAATCAAGAATTTTGTGAGGAGTTTGGCAAAATGATGGCTAATGAGTTTGAAATGTCCATGATTAGAGAGCTTAGCTACTTCTTTGGTCTTCGAATCAAGCAAATAAAGTATGGCACATTTGTGAGTCAAGGCAAGTATATCAAGGACATGCTCAAGAAGTTTGGAATGGATGATGCTAAAGCTATTAGTACACCAATGGGGACAAGTGGAAGCTTGGATAGTGATGCTAGTGGCAACATGGTGGATCAAAAGATGTATCGGTCTATGATTGGAAGCCTACTCTATGTGACCGCATCAAGGTCGGATGTGATGTTTAGTGTATGCATGTGTGCTAGATTTCAAGCCTCACCAAGAGAAAGACATTTGAAGGCAACTAAGAGAATATTGAGGTACTTGAAGCATACACAACATGTTGGATTATGGTATCCCAAAGGAGCAAGATTTGAGTTGATTGGATATTCGGACTCTGATTATACGGGATGCAAAGTTGAGAGAAAGAGCACAACGGGCACATGTCAACTATTGGGAAGATCACTTGTGTTTTGGTCATCAAAGAAGCAAAATAGTGTAGCACTTTCAACCACCAAAGCGGAGTACATTTCGGCCGATAGTTGTTGTGCACAATTACTTTGGATGAAAGCCACTTTGAGTGATTTTGGAATCAAGTTCAAGCAAGTGCCATTGCTATGTGACAATGAAAGTGCCATAAAGCTCACCAACAACCTGGTTTAATACTCAAGAACAAAGCATATAGATGTCCTGTCATCACTTCATAAGAGATCACCAACAAAAAGGGGACATTTGCATAGAGAGTGTGGCACCGAAGATCAACTTGCCGACATATTCACCAAGCCACTTGATGAGAAGAGGTTTTTGAGAGCTAAGGAATGAATTAAACATACTTGACCTCTCCAATATGTGTTGATGCACCCCTAATTTATATGACATGCCTCTCCTTTGAGCAATCCAAGGTAAAAGTTGTTTGGCATGGCATACATCCTTGCTAAGGACATGATTAGTGCATCTAGACATATTTCACATTTGAATAGGTTCATTCATGAAAATCAAATGAATTTGATGCTTGTATGGTACCACTATTGCTTGTATGTTTGAAATGATCTAGTGGTAGCATATGACATGTTTGTGGGCTTTGTAAACCTAGTGTTTGATCTATAAAATAAGCAATAAGTGTTTAACTCAATATGGTACAAGATAACCCTTATTTGGAGGTGTGAAGAAGCATGTCCTTGAATCAAACCGAGTTAAATATCTTTTACAAGTAATCTAGATTGAACCAATTTGGGAAAATGATCCTCACTTTACATGGTTTCACCCTAACCTATCTAAAATTTGAGCCCTCCTTTTGTGCTAATTGTTGACAAAGGGGGAGAGAAACAAAGATATGAGTGATAGGGGAGTATTTTATTGAGAGATATGATAAAGGAAAGGGATCAATTAAATTTTTTAGCACACAAGTAGGGAGAGCAAGCTCATGAACTTGTATGTTGCATTTGAATGGGCATTTCACATATTTGCTTGCATGACACAAATCTTTAATTTCAATATCCATGCTTGTGTGGTGTATGCTAGTTGTAGGTTTGAATGTTGAAATGAAAAACTAGCATGCATAGGCTAAAGTAACTAGACCTATGTTCATTCTATGGAAACTAGACCCTTGCTTGTAATATTGATCTCATGAGGTATTCTAGTTTTTGTGTATGTCTAGTTACTAATGGTGCTAAGGATGGTATATTGGTGCACTCCGATTGGTATCACGCTTCAAAGGTCCATCTCTTATACCTTAGCATTATTTGGTAGAAATCGTCTCCTATATTTTCTATCTAATCATATGTGCAAAGCTTCAATCCAAACTCTTAGCACATATGTAGGGGGAGCAATTGCTATCATATGGAGTTCATAAAACTTGTCCATATCCTTTACACATGGTAAATATGCTTGGATAAGCAACATGGATTCAAATGAACTTTAATTCATATCTTTGTATAAGGGTTGTCATCAATTACCAAAAAGGGGGAGATTGAAAGCTCTAGTTTGGTTTTAGTTAATTGATGAAACCCTAAGTGCTAACCTAGTTTATGAAGATGATCATGAGATAGATAGCACTACTCCAAGTGATGAAGCAATGATGAAGATCATGACATTGGTGATGATCAAATGCTTGAACTTGGAAAAAAAGAAAGAGAAAAACAAAAGGCTCAAGGCAAAGGTATAAAATATAGGAGCCATTTTGTTTTAGTAATCAAGACACTTAGTGAGTGTGATCACATTTAGGATAGATAGCCGTACTATTAAGAGGAGTGAAACTCGTATCAAAATGCGGTTATCAAAGTGCCACTAGATGCTCTAATTCATTGCATATGCATTTAGGATCTAGTGGAGTGCTAACACCCTTGAAAATATTTGTGAAAATATGCTAACACATGTGCACAAGGTGATACACTTGGTGGTTGGCACACATGAGCAAGGGTGAAGAAGTTTGAAGTGAAATGGAGTTGGTCGCAAAGATGCTGGTGTCGGTCAACTGACCGGACGCTGGATCACCCAGCGACCGGACGCTGAAGGGTTGTGTCCAGTCGAGTTGTCGGATGGCACAATGACTAGGGTTAAGCACCAGATGCTGGTCTGTGTCTGGTTAAGTATGACCAGATGCGTCTGGTTGGCAAAAGATGGTTTTGGGAGCTTACTAGAAACAACTGGACACTAGGGTCTGAGCGTCCAGTCACTTATGCTAGAGCATCCGGTCAGTTAATAGCCATTGAGATCTGGCAGCTCAGGTTTAACTTAGAATGACATGTGGCTTACATCGGGTGACCGGACGCTGGATCCAGCGTCCGGTCAACTGGACCGGAGCATCCGATCACCCCTATCAGTACCCAGTGAAGGGGTACAACGGCTCTATTTTGTAGGGGGCTTCTATTTAAGCCCCATGGCCAGTTCTAGCTCACTCTCTTACACTTTTTCATTGACATAGCAACCTTGTGAGCTTAGCCAAAGCCCTCCCACTCATCTCCATCATTGATCCATCATCTTTGTGAGATTGGGAGAGAATCCAAGTGCATTGCTTGAGTGATTGGATCTAGAGGCACTTGGTATTCGTGTTGCACTACGGATTTCACTTGTTACTCTTGATGGTTGCCACCACCTAGATGGCTTGGTGCAGCGGTGGAGGATCGACATGAGTTGGTGATTGTTCATGGCCATCTCCGGTGATTGTGAGGGCAGTTGTACCTTCCCCGATGGAGTGCCGAAAGGTAACTCTAGTAAATTGCTCGTGTCATTAAGTTACCTCACTTGTGGGTAGGTTCTTGCGGTGTCCAATTGTGTGGACGAGGTTTGTGCAACACCTCTTAGCCGCCGAACCACCAAGTGTTGGTCGACACAACGGGGACGTAGCGTGTTGGCAAGCATGTGAACCTCAGGAGAAAATCGGTTGTCTCTTGCCCTTTGGTATTCTCCTAGTGATTGATTTTATCTTCATCTTGTGATTGGTTCATCCCTCTACACGGCGGTATAATCACCCTACTCACTCTTTTATATTTTTGCAAACTAGTTGTGGCAAGCTCTTTAGTGTAATTAAAATTGAGAGCTTGATTTGTTATTTAATTTCATCTAGTGGAGCTCTTTCGTGTAGCATGATTGAGAGCTCTTAGTGAGTAGTACCATAGCAAGTTGTGTGTCTAGTAATCATTGTAACTAGAATTGTTGGATAGGTGGCTTGCAACCCTCGTAGAGCTAGAGCAAGTTTGTATTTTGCTATTTGTCTTACTAATCAAATTGCTCTAGTTGATTTGTAGAATTTTAAATAGGCTATTCACCCCCCTCTAGCCATATTAGGACCTTTCAGGCTCTACATCTGTTTGCCGAGTGAATCTAATGTCCCTAACTTGTCAGATGAACCTTTGAGAGACTTCATAATGAACCCTACTTGCTCACCTTAGAAGTGTTTTGAGAGTAATTAACCCAGGCATATGGGTATCATGACTCACAATGAAAGTGTACAACCTCTGTAGAGTGTAAAATTGGTATATTAGCCATGCGCACGGTCACGAGCGGCCTTGGACCCTTATGGAATAGATGATCACTATTAATTATCCATTTATGTTATTCATTATTCATGTTTACATTGATCATGTGTTTTACGTTATGGATTAAAACAACTTGTTGCTACTCTTATGCTAAAATTGTGACAATTAAAAGTTGAATGTTGTTAAACCTGTCTCAAGCCTTTTGAGCCTCATAAACCTCATGTTACACTTGTTGAGTATGACACTTACTTATGCTTATTTATTTTTATTATTTGGATAAAAATCCTGGATGGGTAACAAATGGCTATGGTAATGATGACTTTCCTAAGGATTTCTAGACTTATGGTCAACCAGTTGACATCCCTGTGATATAGAGCTTCCACGAGAGATTTTTCCTTATACTTCCGCTACATTTATGTAAAGACTCTATCTTATTATACGTGATGTAATAAACACTTATGATGATAATATCTATAATTTATTGGCTTATGTGTGTGACTGATCTCTGGGCGCACATAAAATTATGCATCCCATTTTATCCTTAAAATCAGGTATGACAGATTTGGTATCAGAGCTGTGTTGACTGTAGGACGCAAGCCTAGTTAGCGATGGTCGTTTTAGCCTCTTTTGATTCACTCATTTCATGCTTTCCATCTCACCCTTGTTATTTGCTAAATTTTATGCTTCTTTTGCCTCACTCTGTTATGAAAATTAATGTTTCTAATCTAACTAAATCTCATTCTGTAAATGCCTTGAGCCAATAAGACCACTCACATCAGCACCAGAGGCTACTACTTGCCTTGTGGCTCGTATGAGTCCATGGAGCCACGTGAGGAGAAGGAACCCTAGGAGCAAGAAGTTGACTCGACAGCACCTGCACCTATGCCTAAGACATTCTAGGAAGAGCCCAAAGAAGAAGAACCCAAAGAAATGGAGGTGGTTGTATTGTCTAATGATGAGGAGGAGGAAGACGTTGTTCAAGAAGATTAGCCTAGCCCTACCATGGGATGGACTACAAAGATTTGGTACAAGCCAGGGTGTGAATCCTCCGTTTTGCACCACCAACTTATAGGGATTCTTCAGACCTACTACGCTGATTAGGACGCAGCTGTGGAATATGTCTGCAAAGAACATACGCACACTCTGGAGGACACTTATTGGAAGACTAGGGCATGCATCTCCATTAGGGATGAAGAGAAGGAAGCATATCAACTGGATGCAAGCTATTCGCATCATGCTCGTCGTGCCACCATGGAAGATGGCATAGAAGATGTAGCTATTGAAGCCTACATGGGTCTCTTTGGCCACCGTTTTGAGGATATGAAGGAGGACCAATATCGATTCCTCCCTCACCACTACCTTGAATTGGAGTGGGCAATGATGGATGCTCAGGGCATGGATCCAACTACTCAAGTGATGGTACATTTTAGCTGTGAGTTAGCAGGGAAGGTTCGGTGATTGGAAGATCAATTAAAGGCACAACAGGAGACTCTTAAGAGGTACCAATGAGTGATAGATGACCAAAGGGAGTGCCTCAGCCTACCAATGATTTATGAGAAGCTTCCCCATAAACCTTGCCCATAGGTGTTGGAGTTCCTTTCTATGTAATAAGACGTTAGTAGCACGGTTCAAGTTGAGTCAAGTTGAGTCTAGTAGTGTGGTGTGAACTTTGGTGTGCCTAGTTGATTTATTATTATGTTTTTATGTGAGTTGGATTTTTATAATGAGTGCTGGAACTTTGTGGGAGTGTCCGTAAGTTCCATAGTTAAGAATATTAAAGTTTGAATCAATAAATAAATAGTTGGGTTTGGTACATCTTGTTCTCTCGGATCTATTTTTTGGAGTAGTCTGCCCTTATCTCAATGTCAATCTAAATCTACTCAACCAAAAAAATTATGAAATTTTTACGGGAATAACTAGACTTAAGTATCTTTCTAATGCCTCTGGAATCACCCCCTATATCTAATCTAGTTTGAGAGATATAGCTGTTCCAAGTTGAAATTTCTGCGCAGTCTAGAATCTAAAACAATTTTAGTTGTATCCTATTTTTTATTAACCTAACAATAGAATCTGGGCATGTGATCTGAATGAAAGTTGTAGATAATTTCTTAAGCTTTCCAACCATGTAAAGAACGCCTCTTTTGGATGTCTAGAACGTGAGATATGACTATTTTACCAAGCTACTAATGTTGGAACTTATCCAGAAAGTTTTCAGAATGTATTCCATACCTCTATAAGTGTCTATAACTTGGAAATCTCTAAATTTTGAATATTTGTGTTGGATGTCAGATGTTTGGAAGAGGAAGAGGTCAAGATCATGGAGGTGTTCCCTAGATCCACCACCACCACCTACTATTGAGGAGCTTCTAGCAGTGTAGACATAGCTTATGCAAGCTCTAGTGCAGAATCAGTAGAATCAACCAATTTATGGAGTATCGCATGACAAGCGTGGTGAATTCTTGAAGGGCCGCCCCCCAATGTTTTCACATGCCACTGATCCACTAGAAGTAGATAATTAGCTTCAGTGCAGTGGAAAAGCAACTCAACATAACGGAGTGCGATGACCAGCAGAAGGTGTTATACGCGTCAGGACAACTCTAGGGAGAAGCTCAAGACTGGTGGGAGGCATTCAAGTATGGACGTCCCACTAATACTCCTACACCTGGTAGGAATTTAGAGAGAATTTCATATCCTACCACATACCTGAAGAATTGATAGAGCTGAAGCAGGAGGAATTTAGGGCTCTGAAACAAGGATCTATGTCTGTGGCTGAGTATCATGACAAATTCGCTCAGTTGTCATGTTACACTTCGAATGAGGGGGCTGATGATGCTGATAAGCAACACCACTTTCTTAAGGGTTTGTATGATGGTCTGCAACTCTAGCTTATGTCCAATACATACCCCAATTTCTAGATGCTGGTGAACCGCGCTATTGTAATTGACAATAAGCGAAAAAAGATGGAGGCTAAGAAGAGGAGGCTTCAGGGACAAGCCTCTAGAAGCAACACTTGTCCATGCACTAATCCTCAGCAAAGTTTCTAGCAAAGGTACCAGGGACCACCTAATCAATAGAATCGCAACCCGAGCCAGCAGCGTCCACCATACCAGTAGCATAATATCAATCAACGTCCCCAGCAGTAGAGTGGCTAGCAAACACCAGAACAGGGAGCACCTAACAATAGTCCCATGAAGACTAGTGCACCTAGCACTCCCAACAAGTGTTTCCATTGTGGTAAAGAGGGTCACCTGTCGTACAACTGCCCTGAGAAGCCAAACCAACAGACCCCACAGAGGCAAAATAGTTAATAGAAGCCAGCACCCAACACAAGGAAGGTGAATCATGTGTCTACAGAGATGACGCTTGTGGAACTAGAAGTCATGCTTGGTACTTTGATGTCAAATCCACTTCTGTCACTGTTCTTTTTTATTCTAGAGCTTTGCATTCTTTCATATCACAAGCATTTGTTAGAACGCATAGCATACCCTTATGTGCCATGAAAAATCCTATACTAGTAAACTCACCAGGAGGTAGTATGCAAACTTCTTATCATTGTGTTCCAACTAGTCTATTTTTAAGAGGGGTAGAGTTCAAAGTGAGCCCCATTGTGTTGAGAACATCTGGCATTGATGTAATTCTAGGTATGGATTGGATGAAGCAAAATCAGGCAGTAATTCAAGTGTTAGGAGAAGGTAGTTGTTGTGACCACACTGAATGGGGGACAGAATCAATGTCGATGTTGTAGTACAAGCACAACCAACAACCACAGTGAACCAGCTTGATGACTGCATCAACAAGGAGGACCCAGTAGTGGATGAGTTTCTAGATGTGTTCCCTGATGACTTGCCAGGTATGCCACCTGACCTGTGACATTGAGTTTAGTATTGAATTATTACCTAGAACTACACCTATAGCTAAGCGTCCATATAGAATGGGGGTTAATAAACTAGAGGAACTTAAGAAACAAATAAAGGAGTTATATGAGAAAGGTTTCATTCATCCTAGTTCATCACCTTGGGGAGCACCGGTTATATTTGTTAATAAGAAGGATGGTACCTAGAGGATGTGTGTTGATTATCGGTCACTAAATGAGGATACTATCAAGAACAAATACCCGCTACCTAGAATTGATGACTTATTTGATTAGTTGAGAGGTGCTTGTGTTTTCTCTAAGATTGATCTTCGTTCTGATTATCATCAGTTGAAGATTCATGCAACTGACATACCCAGGACAACTTTTACTATGAGGTATGGTTTGTATGAGTACATTGTTATGACCCTTGGTTTGACCAACTGCACCTCATACTTTATGTACTTGATGAATAAGGTGTTCATGGAGTTTTTGGATAAGTTTGTGGTGGTATTTATCGATGATATATTTGTATTCTCCAAAATGGAAGAAGAGCATGTTGAACATCTAAGGTTGGTCTTGCAAAAGCTCAGGGAACACAAGTTGTATGCTAAGCGAAGCAAGTGTGAGTTTTGGTTAAAGGAAGTTTCTTTCCTAGGCCATGTTGTCTCTAATGGTGGAATAGTAGTAGATCCAAGCAAGGTGAGAGATGTGTTGAATTGGAAACCACCAACCGATGTGGAAGAGATTTGAAGTTTTTTGGGATTGGCTAGATACTACAGAAGGTTCATTGAAGTGTTTTCTAAACTTGCCAATCCTATGACAACTTTGTTGGAGAAGAATGCTAAGTTTGTATGGTCTAAGAAGTGCCAGGCTAACTTTGAGAAATTGAAGAAGAGATTGACTACAACCCCAGTATTGGTTTTGCTAGATTTGAGTAAGAACTTTTCTATCTATTGTGATGCATCTCATCATGGTCTCAGGATGTGTTCTTATGCAAGAAGAAAGAGTAGTGGCCTATGCATCCCGACAGTTGAGAAAGCATGAGCTAAACTATCCTACTCATGATTTGGAATTAGCAGCAGTGGTTCATGCTTTGAAAATATGGTGGCACTATCTTATCGAACATAAGAGTGATATCTATACTGATCATAAGAGTCTGAAGTACATTTTCACTTAGACAGATCTGAACTTGCAACAGCGTCGATGGTTGGAGTTGATTAAGGATTACGATCTGGTAGTACACTATCATCCTAGGAAAGGCGAACGTTGTTGCCGATGCTCTTAGCAGGAAGAGTTACACCAATGAGGTGCAAGTGGCATCTATGTCAAGTGAGTTGTGTGCTGAACTTAAGCAACTAAACTTGGGTTTTGTCACTAATGCAGTAGAGTTGGTGATAGAGCCTATATTAGAGCTAGAGATACTGCAAGGGTCAGTTATAGGATAAGAGGTTAAAGGAAAGAGAATCATGGAGAACATAGTGATTGGTAAGGCACCAGGTTTTAGTATGGATGATAATGGAACCATGGTTCGAGAAAAGACTATGTGTGCCTGAGAATAAGGCTATACGAGATGTAATTCTTCATGAGGCACATGAGTCTGCTTACTCTATACATCCCGAGAGTACCAATATGTACTCGGATCTAAAGAAGTATTGGTGGTATGGACTAAAGAGGGATGTGGCTGAATATGTTGTTTTATGTGATATATGTCAGTGGGTTAAAGCGGAACATCAAAGGCCTGCAGGATTATTGCAACCATTGAAGATACCTGAGTGGAAGTGGGAAGAAGTTGGTATGGATTTCATTGTTAGGGTTACCACGCACTCAAGGAGGTTATGATTCAATATGGGTGATAGTGGATCGGTTAATTAAAGTTGCTCACTTTATATCGATCAAGACTACTTATAATGGACCGAAGTTGGCCCAATTATATATGGAGAAGATAGTGTGTCTACATAGAGTTTCCAAGAAAATTATGTCTGATCGGGGTACTCAATTTACATCTCTTTTTTGGCAACAGGTACATAGTTTGTTGGGAATAAAGTTGAATTTTAGTACAACATATCATCCTCAGGACAAATGGACCAACTGAGAGAACTAATCAGATTTTAGAGGACATGTTGAGAGCTTATGCGTTGCAGTATGGTACCAGTTAGGATAAGAGTTTGCCTTATGCAGAGTTCTCGTATAACAATAGTTATCAGAAGAGTCTCAATATGGCACCTTTAGAAGCTTTGTATGGACGAAAGTGTAGAACTCTGTTGCTTTGGAATCAAATGGGAGAAACTCAAGTGTTCGGACCGGATGTTTTAAGAGATGCAGAAGAGCAAGTAAGGATGATTAGAGATAACTTGAGAGTGGCACAGCCTCGATAGAAGAGTTATGCTGACACTCAGAGAAGAGAATTGGTTTTTGAAATAGGGGATTATGTTTACCTAAAAGTATCACCAATGAAAAGTGTGAGAAGGTTTGACATGAAAGTAAAGTTAGCACCAAGTTATATTGGGCCTTTCAAGATTTTAGAGAGACGTGGAGAAGTAGCTTATCAGTTAGAATTGCCTAAGAGTTTGTTAGGTGTACATGATGCGTTCCATGTGTCTCAATTAAAGAAGTGTTTATGTGTACCTGAGGAGCAGATACCTTTAGAGGAGCTTACAGTTAAGGAAGATCTCACCTATGAGGAATTTCCGGTAAAGATTTTGGAGATAGAAGAAAGGGTTACGAGGAGCCGAGTTGTAAAGATATGTAAGGTTTAGTGGAATCGGTATATAGAAGATGAGGCTACTTGGGAAAGAGAAGAGGACCTAAGGAAAATATACCCACCGCGTTTTGAGTAAGCATCGTCCGAATCTCGAAGACAAGATTCGTTTTAAGGGGGTAGAATTGTAACACCCTAAAATTTGCATCAATATAAATAGGAAAATTTGATTTAATTATGTATTTTGTCAGCATTTAGATTTAGAAAAATAGTAAATTTGTTAAAATTAAAATCAAATATAGATCTATATACATGTATGTGCATACATGCTGCTGCATATTTATTTTACGATGCTTTGGTTTGATTGAAATTTGTAAAAGAATTGAATTTGAGTTTATATTGGATTTGAAAATGTGTTAAGAAAATAGAAAAGGAGTTTGATTTTTTTCCTCTCCCCCTCTCTTGAATTTGGCCCAAGCAGCCCAGCTCGGCCTAGCTCCCTACACGGCCATTTTCCCCGTAGGCCTAGCTCCCTCTCCTGCGGCCCGCACTAGGCAGGCCGGCCCTATCAGCAGCTGCGCCCGCGCAGTTCTCCTCTCCTTCCGCGCCCTGTGCCACAGCCAATGGGCCTCATGCATTAGCATTATCTTCTTCCTCCCAGCGCGTCTCTGCCTCAGTCATGACCGCCGCCACCCAACTCCGCTCCGCCTACGCCTCCTTCTTTTGTCGTGTATCCCAAGTAATTCCTCGCCATAAATAGCAATCGACCCCGCCGCCTCTCTACTCCGTCTTAGAGCTAGCAACAGCCCTCACCGAATCATTGGGTTGACCACAAAACCCTAGCCGCCGATGAGCCACTCGCTTCGCCGTGCACCGCGCCGCCTTCCATTGCTTCGCACCACGATAAATCGCCTTGGTGAGTTCACCGTGTCTTCCTCTATCTTCCGGTGCCTTCGGTTCATCCAGCCGTGGTCCGTAGGCCATATTCCATGCGTGTCGCCTGCCTCCGGCCATGGCGCCATCGTCGGAGCTCACCGCCGACACGCCAACGTCTTTTTCCCCCATCCAATCTGTTTTGTGCCATCCGATCTTGATTCGACGGTCTAGAATTCACGATACCCTTTCACCGAGGCCTTTTTGCCAAAGAGTCCTTTAGTTTCTCAGTATTCGAACCCTGTTGTCCCTGCATTTTTTCTAAAGAACCCTTGTATTTCTTCTTTATCATGCCCGCCATCCCTGGCTCAGTTTAAAATCCGATTTTATTAATTTAAATTCTAAAATCAAGTTCCAGCTATTTACAGAAGTGCCACTGATCTTGTTTTAGCCATAAAATCTTCGTTTTAGCTCCGTTTTGATCCATTCAGGTTGCGTTAGATTCATAATTGTGTAATCTACATGTTCATATTACTATTAAGTATATTTTCAACTTTTAAAATTTAAGGTTAGATTTAATCTATTATTTTACTAAAGGAAATCTTGTTTAATTCATAACTTCTTCGTTTTAGCTCCAATTTTCGTGATCTTCGCGTCTGTGTGTTCATAGCGAGACATAGATTCGTTTTATATACTTTTCATCTTGATTTTATGCTATTGGTGTACTGTTCTAATCTAAAGTCATTGCTTGCTATGCATGATTGCTTCTGGATGCTTGTATGTTGCTGTGATTATCAAGTATAGACGATGAGCCATTCTTGGGTGATCAAGAGTACTACTTTGATGAGCAGGATCAGTGTGAACACTTTGTTCAAGGCAAGTATAGCATGGGATCATCCTTGTTTCCTATCAACTTTAATACACTTAATTCATATTGCATGTGTCACCTTGATAGAGATTCCCTAGAATTGGACTTTTACCTTGTCTTCTATGGGATATGCATTGGGTAGCTTTGCTAGTGCTCAACTAAGCTATGATCTTGTAACTTGACTAATGGTATATGCAATAAACATTAAAACATGACTTTTTAGAAACATGGAAATAGGAGGCTGGAGTGTTTAGCTACTTTCTAAATGCTTCAGATTCCTCTCTCTAAGAACTTATCTGTAAGTGAACATCTAGGACTTGCAGTACAGCTGTGAGGGATACATGGCTCTGGCTTTAGCTTAGTAAGATGACCTTTTCTTGCTTGTTAGAGGTTACCTTTATGGCGTAAGAATGACTTGCCGAATTGGGTATAGTGTGGCCTTTGTCCTCATGTGTATAGGCTACGCGTCAATGTGCCATCGGGAAGGGGGGGGGCTCTACATCTGTTTGCCGAGTGAATCTAATGGCCCTAACATATTAGATGAACCTTTGAAAGGCTTCATAGTGAACTCTGCCTGCTCGCCTTGGAAGTGTTTTGGGAGTAATTAATCCGAGCATATGGGTATCACGACTCACAGTGAAAGTGTACAACCTCTGTAGAGTGTATAACTGGTATATCAGCCATGCTCATGGTCACGAGCGGCCTTGGACCCTTATGAAATAGATTATCACTATTAATTATCCATTTATGCTATTCATTATTCATGTTTATATTGATCATGTGTTTTACGTTGGTGATTAAAAGAATTTGTTGCTACTCTTATGCTAAAATTGTGACAATTAAAAGCTGAATGTTGTTAAACCTGTGTAAAGCCTTTTGAGCCTCATGAACCCCATGTTACACTTGTTGAGTACGACACGTACTTATGCTTGTTTATTTTCATTATTTGGATAAAAATTCTAGATGGGTAACAGATGGCTATGGTAATGACGACTTTTCTGAGGATTTCTAGACTTGTGGTCAATCAGTTGACGTCCCTGTGATATAGAGCTTCCGCGAGATATTTTTCCTTATACTTCCGCTATATTTGTGTGAAGACTCTAGTCTTATTATACATAATGTAATAAACACTTGTGATGATACTATCTATAATTTATCGGCTTATGTATGTGACTAATCTCTAGACGCACATAAGATTATGCATCTCATTTTATCCTTAAAATCGGGTGTGACAAATTTTGATATAAAGTTTGTCTTCATCTGACTTTATTTGGAAAATGTATGAAGTTATTTGTTTTACAACTATTTTCAAGGGTAGAACAATCGCCCCTAAAAGTTGATTTTTAAGGGTGATTGACTTAATCAGCCACCTATAGAAATACACCCACTTTTAGTGGCAGTTGACATAAGAAACCGCTTCTAAAATAATTTTAAGGGACAATTATTCTATGTCTATCGTCCCTAAAAATAGCTAAATTTAATTTCCTAGGACAATTTTATTAAACTAACCATCTTTGAAAATCGATTTTAGGCCTGGTTCTGAAGCTACAGTGTAACACAACATTTAAAAAAGTGGTTGACTAAGTCACCCAACAAATGAAAAGACATGAGACAATCGCAAGAAACAAAACCTTCAAGTGTCAGTTTCATTCTTTCAAGAAAGGCTTCCCGCATTACCACCCAAGAAGATAGTTAAAAATTACACTTATACCCCATTTGGATGTAGACATTGTGTCGGTGCAGAAAGTGACTAACTAGTGAATATTTTGTAGTTTTGTTGTACGTTGTGATCGGAGGTGGCCTAGCACTCAATGACATAGGATTTATACTGGTTCAGGCAACGTGCCCTACGTCCAGTCGGGGTCAGTCAGTGACTTTATTCCTGAGCCTAGGTGCTCGAAGTTTGCAATGGGGTTACAAATGAGAGGGAGAAAGATATGGTGTGCAAGAGGTCCGGTCGGCTCTGACCGGAAGGGCCGAGAGTGATAGGAACTTCGCTATGAACTAAGTGTTCAGGCGAGTGCTTGAGGTCGGAACCTTGCGGTTCTGCAGTTGTGAGCTATTGGACTAATGAATCTAAAGGAACTGAGCTTGGATCGATCGGTCCTCTCCCCTCTTGGAGGGAGCACATCCCCTTTTATAGATGAAGGGGATGGCTTTACAGGTGAGAGGGAGAGAGTATGGATGTTTTTAAGCCTTGTTGCCCACGCTGATGAGGATTGGATAATGGTAGGCACCCGCAACACTGTTGATATCACTGTAGAATGTCAGATGCACATGGGAGGTCGTGCTATCTTCTTCAGGAAGGATGGACGTCGGTACCTGCAAATACTATTTGATGCCTAGAGGCATGTGAGGAGTCATGCTATGTTCACCTGATACGGCAAATCCTGGTGCCCATACCGCTATCGATTGTCCAGGGACACGCGGAGGGTCTTACCGTATGGGAGTTTTAGCGGCCCCTACAAAACTGTAGAGGGAGATGTCGGCGCCTACAACACTGTTTGTGTCAGAGTGGCTTGTAGAGTACTGTTTCGTGCAGGCTATGGTCCCTGGTATAGTGGTTTTGACTTGTGAGCCTTGTCTTGCCTTGCCTTTCTCCACATGTTTTCTGGTTCCTACCGAGTGGGCGTCCCCGGTCGGATGGCTCCAGTCAGCTCTGAGTGCACCGGTCGGAGAAGAGCGGTGAGCAGGGTTCCTATGAACCCTAGTCGAAGGGACATGGGGTCGGAGTCAGAAGTAGGGCTCGGGGCAGGCCTTCCGATCGGAGAGGCCATCCGGAGACGGCTGAAGCCTGAATTGAGCGCTCCGATCGGATAGGTGGGCCGAAGTAGCCGATGAGCGAGCGTTGCTCTTCTTGGGCCTGGCCTTCCGGTCAGTTGCTGGACCATTCCTTTGCCCTGTTGTTTTTAGACTCTTGGGTCGAGCCTTGGCGCAGAAGCCGGTCCCCGAGGGACCCCGGGTTTATGAACCCGACACATTGAGACCTAGGATTTGGAATTGGATGTGACATTTTCCAATTCTGTTGTTTGGATGTCTTCGTTATTGTGAGATGGAATTGAAGCACGATTCCACGGTACTCGCCTATAACTGAATCGGCCTCCCTTCAAAACCGAGCTCGACCCCTCTGTATTGGACCGAATTCACTTACCCGCTCCATCGAACCCCATCGGCTGCTCTCGCCTCACCATCGCCGCAGGAGGCTCTTGCCTGACTGTCACCGCATCATGTAGGATCCTTACCGAAGACTCCTGCCCAACAGCCGCTGGAGGCGGAGCCCAGCCCAGTGCACCTCTGCAACTGCGTCCTGTGGATCTCCTGGTGCACCTCCGCCACACTCCTATGGATCCCCCGGCACACCTCAGCCGCCGTGTCCTCACCTCGCCACACACCGCTCTAGGGGCGAGCGTGGGGAAGCAGAGCGGCGCGGAGGGCAGGGGCGAGCGCGCGAAGGGTAGGGGCGAGCGCGCAGAGAAGGAAGCGGAGAGGGAAGGGGAGCGTGCGCCATGGAGGGAAGGGGCGAGCGGATGGGGAAGGGGAGCGTACGCTGTGGAGGGCAGGGGCGTGTGCCGTGGATAGCAGGCGAGCGGAGCGGCGCGGAGGTAGGGCTATAGGGGCGAGCGCGTGGGGAAGGGGAGAGATGACGGGCCTCAGATTCCAACTACAGATTCTCTGTGCAACCAAACAATATATTTGGTATTGGACCTAATTCTATTTCAGCATTGCATTGGTATTGCTATCCAATTCAATTCCTCCAAGCCAATATCTACATCCAAACAGAGCCTTATTTTTATCACTAGGTGAAAATACTTGAAAGCTAGGTTTGGTTGGTTTTTTATATCTCCTGTGTAATATTACGATTGTCTCATGCGTGTAGTATTCGTTCTTAAACTGCAATCGTCTTACAGAAAGACAATTTTTTTTGCATCAATAATACATAGTGTGAACAAAGTTGGCTGAAATTTACTAAGCTTATGCTAAGAAGAAGCACAGAACCATGTTCAAATTAATGCTTTTCAAAACATTAAGGAAAGAAGCTATAGCTAGGTGAGTATCAATTAAGCTAACTAACAATAAACTATAGCTCATATGAAAAGTTACCATGGAGCCACCAAAGATGTTTGGACGGTTCCTCTAGTTACAGCTCAGATTTCCATAAACAAAGAAAAGTTACGGCTCATAAAAGAGTCCCGAGCATCTAACTCTACGGTCACAAATTGGAGTCACATGTTGATGTTCTTATTGTATGGTGGTGGAGTATAAAGATAAGGCCTAAAAGGCAGCTATGGGTTTGTTAATTACCTTGACTCCAGAGAGTAGGGAGCTTTGGAAGTCAAGATTAGGTTTCTTTAGTTTTGACAGCATGTGACGTGAGAAAAGCAAAAGATGGTTTGATATATAATCTTCAGCTCCCTTCTTCCTCTTAAACTAAGTATTACAAGCCTTATAGCCACAAAAAAAAACTAAGTAATAAGAATAATGTATATCCTTTTTGCTAGGTAAAAACATATATGAAGGAGAGTTATTTATCATCATACTATATTACTTAAAACAAAGAACAAGCAAATTGAGGTTTCATGATGGCAGTAAAAGGTTTCCTGTTTTGGGGTATCCTTTTTTCCCTTTTAAGTAATTATTAGTCAAGGCAGATACACATCATGAGGTGAAAATGCACGGAGATCAAAATCAAATTTGGATACTATTACTCATTTCAAAAGAAATAAAAAAAATCGACCATTGTTGGGTAAGTATTTATTTGAATAGCACTAATACTTTGTATATGTTGTCCTCCTTTACATTTCGTAGCATTTAAAAAATAGAAAGTTTTCACATTGCATTTTTTTTTTTGATAAATTCCTTTTTCTTGCCATTGTAATTTTGCCCAATCCCTTATATGACACTGTCAACAACACAGGCAACAAGCCCCACAAGACACCGATGGAAAATAAGGGATTGAATTTTTTTACAGTGGCTTGATTTCTATGATTTGTTACATCATCTGATGGGCTCCGTTTCTCTATCTCCTCGTCAAATTCCAGTCTCTCTCTGGTCCTTGTGGAATTTGACATGCGATTCCGTGTTTGTGACAACGCCGATTCACCTCATAACAGAGGTGCTGAACGGCGCCGATACACCAATGGCTTCCATCTCCGGCTAACATGCAACTTGTTTGAAACTATATGCTCTGTTCGTTTATCTGATAAGTCATGGCTGGAAGTACTATTAATTAATTTTATAAATATTTACTGTATGCCCTGTTTGCGCTAGTACTATATGAGAACAGTCCAGGAAGGCAGCAGGGAATTGATGAAGACGAAGCTGGCGAAGCCTGAGAATTTAAAATCTTCACATGCCATTTATTACTCCTACCTTGCTCGGTGCGTGTCTCTGCCGGCTGGAAAAGAGTTGCGCCCGGCCTATTTAATGCATCATGAGACCTCTCTAGTTCCCGTGTCACTAAATTCTGCGTGTGTGCTTATTTAGTAATTTATCCATTTTTTGTTGTGTCGTCCTTGGTTTCTTTACATCACTGCCACATTACTAGCATGGACCACATAGTACCTACCTTTAAAACTGTTTGTTTCTATTTCTATGGAGTACAATCTTTAGACCCAGAAAGGTTAATTATTTGCTTATGTCATGAAATAATTATTAATCCATGGTGCAACACTATCACTTCTATGACAATATTATTGTAAAATGTAAATATGGATGGATTCACAAAATCTTGCCGCTGAATGAATGTGTTAATTATAACATGGCGACATTTTGATAGTTCTTTATTAAATGTTTATTATGAGAAATCTTAGCACAAATCATTGAACATGTAGCCTTAAAAAGAGGGTTTCATCACCTTGTTACCACCTCATTTTTCTGCCTAGCTCTTTTTTTTGTCTGTATTTTTTCCAACACTGTAGCTGTATTCTAATTTATCACATTGGTAGAGAGAAAAGTACACATAAGGCACACATTTGATTTTAGGGAAATTAGACGACGGCGACCAATGGGAATCGTTTTTATAGATTCTTTTCAAGGCGTTAATCCCAGTCATACTTATCTTTATTCTTGTTTTTTCAAAAGGATCTTGGACTCTTGATATATAATATGTTCATTTGATAGAGAGCTTTGATGCAATTGCTGCCACACTAAATCACCGTAAGGCGCATGTTGTTGA
This sequence comes from Miscanthus floridulus, assembly GCF_019320115.1. Lineage (NCBI taxonomy): Eukaryota > Viridiplantae > Streptophyta > Magnoliopsida > Poales > Poaceae > Miscanthus > Miscanthus floridulus. The sequence continues at coordinate 127,857 of NW_027098219.1, forward strand.
TTAGTGATAGATTGTATACATCTGTGTACGACCGTATAATCTTAGCCCTGATTTATTGTTGCTGATTTTGTTGTGTAGCATTGGAAGCGTGTATGCGTTTGGTACTACTGGAAGTATTCAAACGTTGTCCACAATTAGGCACATGGCAGTCGCTCTGCTACCCTCACTAGTCACTACTGCGTGGGAGTATGTTACAGCTGTTGTGGACATCTTTTACTCTACAGTACAAATACTACACAACTATTTCTGACAGGTTATATATACTACTGTAAATAATACAGTACGTACTACTGTAAACAACTCTCTCGGTCCCTGAAATAAACAATTCCTAGAGTTGACTTATAAGTCAAACTTTTTTATATTTGACCAAGTTTATAGAAAAAAGTACAAATAATACTTATAATATGAATGAACACATTATGAAAATGTAGTTTATAATGTATCTAATAATACTCATTTAGTGCAGTAGGTCTTGATGCTTTTTCATAGAAATTTGGTCAAACTCTCAAAAGATTAATTTAAGACAACTCTAGGAATTGATATATTCATGGATAAAGCCATAAAGGGACTATGTAAATAGTGACATTCTACATGTTGAATTTCAGGCTCCTTTATCTGTGAATAATGTGGAAATTGCACATAAAATTCCGATCTTTGCTCCAAACTGGACCTTATATGGAGTTGCAGCGTGCCTATCTACTTTCTGAATGTAGAACTAATGGAGATGTCAAAAAGAAATTATAGGAAAAAGAAAAAATAGAGCTCAATGGAAAGGAGCTAATTTCATATGAAGTAAGAAGAATATAATATAGTTGGTACAATATTAGTGCTTGCTACAATACCTCATACATTGAGCAAGGTTTTTTTTTTTTTTGAGCAAGACAAAGACCTTATACATGTTATTACTTGGTGCATTAATAAGTTAGCCTCATCATCATGGGTGACTGGTTGACACAGCAGACAAGCAGGTGCTCATACAACAAACCACACAGCAGGTAGGGATTGGGTTTCTTTGGCAATTTTCTGAATGTTAGTTGATCTATAAGAAAATGACCGCCGCATACTTATGTACGCGCAAGTGTACAAAGGGCAGGTGTAACAGAGGCCGGGTCCGCTTACATCTGACAGCTTTTCTAGGACATAGACTGCCCTCACAAACCCACACAAGTCTTTTCTGCGCACTTTGTCCTCACTCATGCGCACTCAGGAAGGACTTCCCGGTCGGTCACCCATCGCTCCAGGCCAAGTACGCTTAACCTTGGAGTTCTTAAGAGATGGGCTTCCGGAAAAGAAGTTGCAACTTATTGGTATGAGTATCTTATTAATCCTATTAAGCCCTGGGCCGGGGTGTTACATCTAGCTATAACAGAACCGACCAATTTATAAGAGCACAAGTACGAAAGCAATCACCGGAATGATCAAACCGCCATACTTGAACCCATATAAATCCGGTAGTCAACTGAAACCACGAATGATTTCAAACCAACTTGCATTACAACCAAGATCATAGTAATTCAACATAACAAACCACATGTTACATCCATTTCACAAGTAGTTCATAAGTACCTCATACATCAGAGTACACATAGTTATTACAAAACGAGTTCACAAATAGCGGAAGCAAAGTAGTTTGACACCATCACACACACTTAGTTCAAATACGAGCCAGCTCCATAGTCGTATCCAGCAAAAGCAGGAAGATAAGATAACATAGATGATCATGCCCATGATCTAGTCTTCATCCCCCGCATGGTGGAGACAATACTTGTAGTAGCCGTTATAGAGCACGTCATCTGCAACAAGGGGGAATAAATCCTGAGTACGAGAAGGTACTCAGCTAGACTTACCCGTCGTACACCAGAAATAAATGACACCAAGGAGTATGCAAGGCTTTATCGGTGGATCTTGCTTGACAACCATTTTGCATAAAAGCTTTAGTGATAAGCGAGCATAATTTGATTTATGAGGAAGCAGCAAGTCAACAATATTAACCTATCAACTAGATTAGCACCTGTACTAGAGCAAGCAATTGATTAACTCCAAACATTAGTAACCATATCCGGTATAATGTTGTATCATCATCATCATCGATTTAACCATCAAGTTCAATTAAATGCATCTACGTTGCTGCTGCTCAGTCAAGTTCTCACTATCCGGGAGAGACGGCGATTCGAATCGATTCCTATCCAGCTGGATGGGTATTCCTAACACAAACCCAGGCATACCGCGCGAAGGCAACCTTAGGTCACCTTTGGTACATCTCAGGAATCGCGGCTCCGAGCAACGCCGCACCCTCAGGGAGTCCACTCTGCCAGGTGGTCAATCTCACCTCAGACTTACGCCAATAGCTCCCCGCACATCCTTACTACCGCTAGGATGCGCACTTTCACTTCTCGGTCTTCCGGCCTGAGTTGAGCTACTCGGCTTCGTGGTCAGAACGAGTTATCCGGCCAACTAAGTGATAGGCATGCGTTCAACATGACATGAGGACGTACAACGAATCGGTCCTTAACCGACATAGACGGGGATAGATCCACACCCAAGACCTCCTTGCCTTGTTGCTTCTCTATCGACATCCCGCCCGGTCACAATTCATTATTAACACATGGTTATTCTCCATGATAGCAATTATAGCCAACCGTGACTAGACATTCTCCTAACTTGCAGGTGACAGGAAATCACCTGACTCTTACCGGTCTAAGCATGGCTAAGCTTTGATTCGCTCCTGGACCTAAGTAGGATTCAGGGTACGTATACTGGCCAAGGAACAGATATATATGCAACAAGTGTTCGCATCCAATTCCTATCACTTAATGCATCAATAAATAAGATACTCAAAGTAACCATTTTTAAAATATAGGAAACTTAGAATGCTCCGGGGCTTGCCTTTCAGAAAAGATTAAGGTTGGTGATCGGGGCACTCAAGAACTTCTTCGTTGACTCCTTCGGGGGCCTGCACCTCCTGCTCCTGAGCTTGTTGCGGCTCCTCCGGAAGTACTGGCTCGAATTCCAAAAGCGTAACTTCCTCCGGAACACCTATTGCATGCATATGCATAGTATAAGAATCATGCATGCACAAGAGATGGAAGATGATGATGACATGTATAGACATGTATGAATGGACGCGTGAAAGACATAATGATGCAAGATTAACATCTATTTTACCGAGTAGGTGCATATCTCTTTTTAGAAAACAAGAACGGCACACTCACCAAGTTCTAATAACCTAAGATAAAGCCGTTCATCTTCAGTAAGAGGTCTAGCACCTGCAACTAACAATTTATCTTAATTAGCCTAGCATCTAAATCATCACATCAACTCATATAAAGCAAACACGTCAGTCACTGCACTCAACAGTTTTCAGGCTGCAAACAATAGCTACAAGTTTGATCCATAACTGGAGTTCTACAGATCCAAATACCATGATTTAAGACTTTCTAGAAAGCTTATAAAATTGTCTACAACTTTGTTATTGACCACTTTCCCAGCAAACCAATTTATCATGGGAAACTTTATAAAGTTCCCAGAATTGTCCAGAAAGACACAACGCAAGAAATAATTATTAACTTACGTTGTAAACATACAACGGATAAGACCAACTTTACTAACTCATCATACATATTGAAAGAACACCAGAAAACATAGTGTCCATTCCTAAATAAATTATTCTCATGCCTTTAATAATTTATTTAGAGACTTAGGTTAAATAATAAACACACATCCAAAGTGTACATAAAATTCCACAAATATTACAGTAGCTTATACATGTCTCCAATAGGCTACTACATAAATTTCACATCAATTGAACAAGTATCTCATCCTACACAAAAATGACAAGGCATAAAGGCTTAAAATGGCATAAATAGGAAACCTCAGTGAAAAGTGTCCAGCAACAGATTTCATATTTTTCCTAGCATACTTAAGGTACTAGGATGCTACCCACCAAATTTCAGGGTCATAGGATTCCTAGATAATTTACAAAAATTCACACAAGTATCAACCAATGATAAAAGAAAAATCTATCACTCAAAAACCATATATGCAATGACTCTCAAATTTTTACCAAAGCTTCTACTAAGCAAGAATAGCTTACCCACAAAATTTCATAATTTTTGGATCACAGAAACTCAAGATATAATTTAAACAAGTTTGCATGCATTTAAAAACACATTTTAAGTTCCTATTTAATTCATCCAAAATTTCTACATCATGTGCTCATGTCCTATTTTTATTAAATACTACACTTTACTGTGATTCTACCAAAATTTGCCTCACTCCATTTGGATCTACCGATTTGGAGATACAAAAATCACAAACTGCATTCAAAAACTGAATAAATGAGCTAGCTTCACTGGCTTGAATCACTGACGCTTGGGACCCACCGGTCAGGGGACCCCACATGTAAGTGGCACTAAAACAGAGCACGGCGGCTGTGACGGCGCGAGAATGGCGTAGCTCACCGACGGCTACGTTTCCGGTGAGACCAAGGTCACCGGCGTGTTCCTAGCGACGATGCGCACCTACCTATATCCTTTCCCCAACCGCTACCGCGCTCTAGCTATGATGGCATCGGCAATGGCGGTCGGCGGCGAGGTCGCTGCGGCATTCCAGCGACGGCGAGCCTCCATTGCCCCACCCAAGCTCGGTATGAGTTACACGGTCACACGGTGAAGCTATCCGAGGAGAAAAATGGGAATGGGGAAGCCTCAAGTGCTACGGCCACGGTGAGCTCGATCTCCGGCGAGGTCAAGTCATGGCGGCGGCGGATTCGGCGAATGAGCCATCAACTCAGTTCGATAGGCTCTACTAGAGGGTGGACGAGGTAGAGGAGATGGTGGGGAAGCAGTGAGCGAGATGGAATGAGGCGAGACGCGGTGGCGAGCGCGCTGGAGCTCGACAGAGCTCACGGTGGCAATGGTGTCACGGCGCGGGGAAGAAGAAATACGGTCGCTACATTGATTCGTAGGCTCAAAGGCGAGGTGTACGAGCTATAGAGGACAACGGCAGAGTTGTGGGCTAGCTGGAGTGAGCAATGACACGGTGGCGAAGGAGATGGCGACAGCAACGCTCTCGGCGGTAATGGCAAACGACGCTGCGCTCGGCTTCCGCGTGAACTGACAAGGCGAGGCGCGCACGGCGAAGCAAATAAGCGAGCTGATGGGCGCATGGCGTCTTCATGGCAGCAATGGCCTGACGAGCTGGGGCAGCGCCGGCATACGGCATCCACTTGGCGCACGCAGCCTGAGCTCGGTCGGCCTTGACTTGAACTGCCGAAGCACTGTAGCTCCGTTTCAGTCGAAACCTCAACGCCTGACAGCGCGATTTGGAGCCAATGGATCTCCGAATCCTTTCGTCATTAGCACAAACCTCCTAAACAAAAGTTGAAGTACTATGTACCAGCTACAAAACTCCTTTAGAGATCAAAGCCTAATTCGCAATGGATAGAGAGTAAAATCAAGCCAAACTCGAGCCTGCAAAACTGGAAATCAGCCCTTGGACTTAGAAAATTTCTAAGTGTAGAATTCAACCCCAAATCTGACTTGTGGGCCATGTTTGAGAATGTTCCACACATTTTCATGAGTTGGTCCTAAAATAACTTTTGTTCCTTATATAATTTGCTACAACTTTGCTTTAGGTTGCTTAGACATGCAAACACTCTAAGTTGTACTTTTTAAATAGTCAAAGATAAGAGCTCTAGGGTCAACACAAGTCAAGCTATTACTTAGAAGTGTAATTAGGCAAGATGGTCAACATGAACATTGTTGCTAAAGACATTCTAAGTGGAGCTAAGTTGTTTAACGGGACATTTGACACACATTTGCATAGACCACACATGAGCACACACAATTGCTAGCATAAAACCAAGCAGTTCAAATAGAAACACACATGAAATGATAACATTCATAATGGTATGATGCTTATGAATGGGATGATGATGCTCATGCTCATGTGATGCAAGTGTTTTAGTGCAACCATAACACTAGGGTGTTATAGCCCTCCCCCCTTATAAAAATCTTGCCCCGAGATTTGAAAAGCGTACCATTTTGAATAAAAGGTAGGGTATACATCCTTCAAATAATCTTCCCGCTCCCACGTTGCATCGCTCTCACTACCCTGGTTACTCCATATAACCTTGTAGAACTTAACCACATGGTTCCGGGTTACTCTTTCTCTCGTGTCGATAACCCGCACTGGTCTTTCTTCATAGGATAGATCTGATTTCAACTTGACATCTCTAAGTGAAACTCTTTCTTCGGGAACACGGAGACATTTCTTCAATTGAGATACATGAAAAACATTGAAGATAGCTCTCATCTCGTAAGGTAACTCTATCTTATAAGCTACATTCCTACTCTTCTCTATGATCGGATATGGACCTACATACCTAGGTGCAAGCTTTCTCTTTACTTCGAATCGCTGCACACCTTTCATCGGTGATACCTTCAGATAAACGTGATCACCCACTTCAAACTCAATGGGCTTCCTTCTTTTATCCGCATAGCTTTTCTGCCTTGCTTGAGCAGCTTTCATATGTTTTTGGATAGTACGGACTTGTTGTTCAGCCTCTTTGACAAAATCAATGCCGTAGTATCTCCTTTCTCCAGATTCAACCCAGTTCAAAGGAGTTCTACACTTGTGACCATACAACGCTTCGAACGGGGCCATCTTGATACTTTCTTGATAACTATTATTATAGGAAAATTTAGCCAAGGGTAACCACTTATCCCATGAACCTTTGGATGATATGACGCAAGCTCTTAACATGTCTTCCAATATTTGATTCACCCGCTCTGTCTATCTGGAGGTTTGTGGATGATAAGCAGAACTTCTAACTAAGTTGGTCCCTATCATCTTATGCAATTGTTCCCAAAAACGAGCGGTGAACTGAGGTCCTCTGTCGGATACAATGGTTCTAGGAACACCATGGAGACGTACTATCTGGTTAAAATATAGCTCAGCATAGTCACTTGGTCGATAGTCAACTCTAACTGGTATGAAATGAGTAGACTTTGTTAAACGATCCACTATTACCCATATGGAATTAAAATTCTTTTGGGTAGGGGGAAGTCCAACAATGAAATCCATACTAATCTCTTCCCACTTCCATCCTGGTATAGACAATGGTTGGAGAAGTCCAGCAGGCTTCATGTGAATTGCTTTGACTCTACAACAATTATCGCACCTTGCAACATAAGCTGTGATTTCTTTCTTCATCTTGGTCCACCAAAAGCAAGATTTCAAATCTTGATACATTTTGCTACTTCCCGGGTGGATAGATAACTTGGATGAGTGAGCTTCTTCTAAGATTTGGTTTCTAAGCTCTTTGTCCTTCGGTACTACAAGTCTATCCTTAAACCATAGAACACCCTTCTCATCAATACGAAAGTGCTTTGGCTCTTGTTCCTTCATCTTTCTTTTGATGTGGAACACACCCGCATCGGTTTTCTGAAGCTCGATAATTTTACTTTCTAGAGAGCAACTAAGGGTAATATTGTGCAACACAGCAGGATGTAACAGATGCGCCAAATGATAATCTGCTTCCAAGAGAGAATTACAGTGAGATTTCCTACTCAAAGTATCAGCAACCACATTTGCTTTACCCGAATGATAATGAACTTCTAAGTTATAATCTTTAATCAACTCTAGCCATCTTCTCTGTCTCATGTTCAATTCTGGTTGAGTGAAGATATACTTGAGACTTTTATGATCGGTATAAATATGGCACATGTTATCGAGTAGGTAATGCCTCCAAATCTTCAAAGCATGAACAACCGCAGCTAACTCAAGATCATGAGTTGGATAATTAGCTTCGTGCTTCCTTAGCTGACGCGAGGCATAGGTGATAACTCGGCCTTCCTGCATAAGGACACATCCTAAACTGGTACCTGATGCATCACAAAACACATCAAAAGGTTTCTCGATATCAGGTTGTGCCAACACAGGAGCTGATGTCAACAAGGTCCTTAAAGTGCAAAAAGCAGTCTCACACTCTGGAGTCCAAACAAACTTCACATCTTTTTGAAGCAACGTGGTCATGGGCTTGGCTACCTTAGAGAAATCTGGGATGAATCGACGATAATATCTAGCCAAACCAAGGAAACTTCTGACCTCATGCACTGAAGTTGGTGCTTTCCAATTCATGACTTCTTGCACCTTAGACGGATCAACCGAAATCCCTTCATCGGACAACACATGACCCAAGAAAGGTACTTTCTTAAGCCAAAACTCACATTTACTGAACTTGGCATAAAGCTTATGCTCTCGTAGCCTGGATAAAACAACTCTCAGATGCTCAGCATGTTCTTCAGCATTTACAGAAAAGATCAAGATGTCATCAATGAAGACAACTACAAATTTGTCTAGTTCCTCCATGAACACAGAATTCATCAGATATACGAAGTATGCAGGAGCATTGGTCAGGCCGAAAGACATAACTAGATACTTATACAACCCGTATCTGGTGGAGAAAGCGGTCTTAGGCACATCCTCCGGTCTAATCTTTATCTGATGATAACCAGATCTCAAATCAATTTTAGAGAATACCTTTGCCTTAGACAACTGATCAAACAAAATATCAATGCGGGGCAATGGGTACTTGTTCATGATCGTCACAGCATTGAGTGGACGATAATCCACACACATGCGCAATGACTTGTCCTTCTTCTTCACAAATATAGTAGGACAACTCCAAGGAGAAGCACTAGGTTGGATAAGACCTTTCTCTAACAGATCCTGTAACTAAACTTTAAGCTCTGCTAACTCATTGGGCGACATCCTATAAGGCCTTCTAGAAATAGGTGCAGTGCCCGGCACTAACTCGATCTTGAATTCAATATCTCGATCCGGCGGTAAACCAGGTAGATCATTAGGAAATACATCTGGAAATTCACACACTACTGGGACGTCCTCAATTCTTGAGGTCTGGATAGCATTAGCAGTGTTGTGGAGTTCTAGCTCTCTGGGAAGTGGCACAAGGAAGGCTTCCTTGCTGATAGGATCCCTCAACATAACGACCCTAGTGGAAGTATCAATGAGCACTCCATGACCGCTCATCCACTTCATTCCCAAGATTACATCTATCCCTAATCCTGGCAGAACTACTACATCAGCCATAAACACTCGTCCCTCTATTTCGATACTTACCCTCAGCACTATTTGATTGGTTGAAATATTACTTCTAGCTGCACTAATGCAATAACTACCCGTGGATACTATAATTACCTTTTGATTGTATTTTGATGCAAAAGCTGGACTCATAAATGAATGCGAAGCACCAGAATCAAATAGTACAACTGCCGGATGGTGATTCACAAGAAACTTACCCGAGGTGACCACCTCTCCTGAGGGTATCTCGGTCACGTTGGTGTAGTTAACATGTCCTTGACGAGTACCAGAATTCCCTTGCTTCTGATTGTTCCTCTGAGGATACGGACAATTCTTGGACTAATGACCTATCCTGCCACAATTCTAGCAGGGCCTATTAGCTAGCGGAACAAAAGAATTTCCTGGTCCTGTGGTGCCCTTTGGAAGAGGTACAGTAAATGCCTTCTTGAAACCAGTCTTTACCTGATTCTTCTTTTGTGGCGGCCGGTACCTAACGGCTATAGTCAGTGGGCGAAACTGAGTCTTTGCTACTAGAGCTTTAGCCTGAGAGACACCTGCCTCAAAGGCCCTCTTGTGATTTTTGGAAGCGGCATAGACATTATCGTTATTCTCTTGAGTAAGAGCATCGCTTACGAACTCATTGAAAGTGACACTCTTGTTGTTCCCCATGGACTTCATAAGTTTGGGACTAAGCCCTCTCTTAAAGCTGGCAATTTTCTTTGCTTCTGAATCAACAAATTCTAGAGCATACCTTGCCAGATGATTGAAGGCATGAAGATATTCAGTGAGTGTCTTGGTGCCCTGCACCAACTTCATAAACTCATTGTGCTTTATGGCCATCAACCCGGGAGGAATATAATGACTCTTGAAAGCCTCCTGGAACCGATTCCAAGTGATCTGGGCATTTTCTGGTAGGGTGGACCGATAATGTCGCCACCATATACCTGCTGGTCCTTGTAGCTGATGCGAAGCATACTCCACCTTCATCTGCTCTGTCACCCTGAGCAAACGAAACTTGTGCTCAAGCGTGTTTAGCCACTCTTCTACTTGGAGCGGCTCTTCAGCTTCCTTGAAGACGGGCGGCTTGGTATCTTGGAATTCCTTGAAATCACTAAACTGGTTGGGCTCTGGTCTCTGTCGTTGATGGTGGCCCTGCGCTTGATGTTGGGCCAGGGTACGCATAGCATCACCCAACGCACGCTGACCTTCCACGAGCATGGCCAACAGATCAGACGGTGTGGGCGATGGTGGTGGTGGAAGATCATCATCACCACTACCCCCAGCACGGCCTGAACGTAGATTGCGCGACATCTGTAGAAGCGCATTTGTGAGTAATGATGGACGATGTCAGATACATTGCAGACGAATTATAGAATTATGCCAAACTGAACTTATTGGAGAGATTAACTTCATACAATAAACAGAGGCACAATAATTCATCCTCATAATATCGCCATAACTTTACTCCGCACATTCATGCGATGCATACGCTCACATGCCAAATTTTTGGTCAACTTCGAAGCTAGGCTTCTATTTAAAGCTCACATCCAATTGGAGCCAACATGCAAGTTTTAGAGATTACATCTAAGTATAACGAGGCTGCTCTGTGTATCCTGCTGAATGTAGGACCCTCCACAACAGGGTTGGGGTGCCAAACACATGAAGGAATGTGCTGCTCCAGGGCGGTAGTGCTAGTGCGGCCATCAGTAGTAGCATTGCAACTTGGGCGTGAGAGGATTACCATACAGGATGAGAAAAGTATAACGGAATACTTAAAGATAAGGGAGGGAGTGATGCAAAAATGTAATGGCATGAGTAACATGATGCATGCATGTTCTGTACGTCCTCGTGAATCTTAAGAAAATTTAACATTCTAGCGACATAGACGGTGGCATACATACGTTCTCTCATATACGTATCTAGTCGAGCTACACGTTGCGTTGTTAGTGTACCTGCAGAAAATTTCATTGTAGCCCATCCCAACAAAAGAAATAAGTACGCAATGAAAGCAGTAAACTAAGATACTCTCCATATATACATCCCCGGATATATATACTTTGGTATCCAAAGCTACCTGATTGATACACCCACAATTAAGTACCTTCATATGTACATGGGTGCAACATGTAAACATTTCGGTAACCATAACTAACTCTCCCCTAGACCGACAGTTGGACGGTCATGCTCTCACAACTCACTTTACCTGGGCGTAGAGGCAATTGATCCATACATTACCACCCAAGCGGATGGCATCCATACAATAGCACGTCGTATGGAAGACGAAATAAAATGCAAGCAATTTCCCCCCAAAAGTCATTACTTAAATAAGCCACCTGAAAGTCCTTATTTGGGCATAGAGGATATGACCACTGGCATACTTAGATAAAATTTCAGATTTGACACCTATATATATATAGCTATAAGATGTCAAAACTGATTTTTGCAAACAAAAGCTTTTGTTTTAAATACACATATGACATGTTTAATGTTGAATCTAGCTCCGATACCAGCTGTAACGTTCCGCCTCTACAAGGCCGGACCCGCTTACATCTGACAGCTTTTCTAGGACATAGACTACCCTCATAGACCCACACAAGTCTTTTCTGCGTACTTTGTGCTCACTCATGCGCACTCAGGAAGGACTTCCCGGTCGGTCACCCATCGCTCCAGGCCAAGCACGCTTAACCTTGGAGTTCTTAAGAGATGGGCTTCCGGAAAAAAAGTTGCAACTTGTTGGTATGAGTATCCTATTAATCCTATTAAGCCCTGGGCCGGGGTGTTACAGCAGGTCTCTCGCCGTCACTTTATTACAGTAAATACTAATTCTTGTTGGAGAATATAATGCAAGTCCTCAATTAATCTTCTTGAGACAAAAGTTGGTGGTTTAGCTAGCTAGCCAAATTTCGAGATCCAACAAATTGGCGAATAGAAATTATTGGAGCTGGGAACTGAGAGACTGCAGGTCAGAAAATCTCACTACAACAAAAATGATTTTATGATACATCCTTTCTAATTAACAGGGGCGAACACATCTAGAAAACCACCTCTATAAATGCTTAGCCGCCCATCTAGGCAAATATATGTTTGTATCTGATAACCATTTTCAGAGGAGGATATATATCCTAAGGTAAATGTCTTGGGCCGGCCGCTTTTTGTTTGGTTGGAGAAATAAAACGGTCCCTTTTATAGTTGGGTTGGAGGGATGGGATAAATAGGATGACAGATCTGTTAGCCACCATCACATGGACTGATGGACCCATCTAACAGTCAAACAATCCTCTTCTCAATTGGCCTGCATCTCCACCATCCATCTGTACGCATCTCCGCCAACAGCATCCCGCGTCCGCGCCACTGTTCTCCTTCCTGCCCATGCCGGTGCCTCTCTGCCCTGCGTTTTTGGCCACCTTCATCGCAGCACCACGTTGCTGCTCTCTCGCCCGCTCACGCTAGCCGTCCCACCCGCGGCACCACAACGATGCTCTCTTGCTCCCCCACCCGCCTGCACCGGTCGCCCTTGCCCGTGACACCAGACCAGAACTCTCTAGACCACCCGTGCGGTGCTGGAGTCATCACCTACGAGAGGGAGACGACACTCACGCTGTATGATTGGAATGAGCTCGTTCGATGATTTTTCTAGAATGGGTTGCTTCGAATCTTTGCAAATATTCGAGTGTTGGGAGTGGCTCCATCGATCCCTCCATCCCTCAACCGAACACCAGTCAAAACAAAATCGCTCTATTCCGTGTCCCTCCACATCCTTCAACCAAACACATCCTAAGTGTTTGCCTCTAGAAATCGATCAATAGATGCAGTCATTTTAAGGTCCCGCTTCCAAAAATAGTTGTTTCAAAAAAATCATAAATTTTTCGTATGAATAGATGAAGACAAATCTATACCATCTACAATTTTGCAGTTAAAAAAATGTTGATTTTAAATTGTTTAGAGTTTCAAAATTTTATTATAAGCTCTTAGATTTTAAAATTTAAGCTTCAAAATTTCAATCAACCTTAGATGTTGACATGATCTACAAAGACATTTTGGATATTTTGGTATTTTGCCTTTCGCATCGGTCTCCGCAAGAGAGCCTAAAACGTCAAGTATTATGGGACGAAGGAAGTAGTTGGAACTTTTTCCTTTTGAGTCATTTAGAGGCTAAAATGTTTAATACAAAATTATAAAATATTGACAAAAAAGGTAACGTCCTATATATACTCATAAATGAGTGTGTAGTGTAGTGATAGGAAGGTGTTGTGTGTGCTAAAGATTCTGGGATCAAACCCTCAAAGGCACTCATTATATCGCCTCTGTAAATAGCATTAACAGATGCCGACATCTTAATATGCCCATCTTATAAATGGCAATTAACAGAGACCATTTATTGTGCTCTAGACCTTGATGAGTGATTACAAAGAAGTTACATTTATCCGGTGAATTTAGCGTAACTTAACCGGTTATATTTACTATTGTGGAACCTGTTCATTTAGGTTGAAGTCATCGATTGGATGCGGGTGCTCGTATTTTCAAGATTTATTATGTTATTTTCAAATTAAATTAAATCAACTTCTTGAGCTATCCTATGTCAAATTATTTTAAGTTTAACGAAATTTACAGAAAATAGCACCAATATTTATGACAACGAATTAGTATCTCTAGAAGTTATTGTCTTTTCCTATAAAGTCGGTCAAACATAATACAATTTGACTTAAGGTGATTAAGGAATTGATTTATTTTGGGATGGAAGGAGTAAAGTTTAAGGGTGCTACAGTGGTAGACGACGTATCTGTCGATAATAAGGCTTTTATAGTGAGTTCGTCAATTTTGAGATATGCCTGATTAGTCTCTCAGCGACGCTCATAGGTGTAGGATTTGTGTGCTTGTGTTCATAGGGATAAGTGGGTGTGCATATTTGCTGTAATCTGCAGAAAAACTTATATTTATCCAATGAAATGTTTGCAATGCCAAATCTTTTAAGGCGTACTCGTAGAGATAGGATAAGTATGCATGTACTTATAGAGGTAAGTGTGTGTGCACATATAAGCGTATGCATCTGGGCTGCAACACATGAAAAAGTAGCATTTATCCAGCGATATGTTTGCAACAACAACTAATATGCAGTACACAGAACCAAAATAATGTTAGTGCCAAAAAAAATCTCTTAGACCTTATTTGAATATAGTCGTATTCGCATCAATCCACATGTGTCGTGATGGATTAATTCCACTGTAATCCACCCTAACTCACGTGGATTGAGGTAATATGATAACATCCAAACAAGGACCATAGAAGTAATTTCCTAAACTTCATCTACTTGAGTCGTCGGTGTAATTTGCTAAACTTCATCTATTTGAGTCGTTGGTTAGAGGGCAGTCTAGACATTTAACCGTAAATGACAAATTAAAGATATAAGCCAGCATCACGCACGCAATGGGCAGAGCGGGACCCGCACGCCCGCACGGGTGCGTGTCTGGAACTCTGGACGGAGACGGACGGAAGGACCTTCCGCGGGGCCCACACGGAACAACCAGAGATCCTCAACGGAATGGAGTTCAGTTCTGGGCCCCGCTGCTCAGTGAAAGACGAGGCTAGCCAACAAATTGCAGTTGGTGTGTCAGGGCCAGGCACACGGCTCTTCCACGTACGTGTGGCACCGCGAACGTACGTAGAATGGCAGCTGTCTCGCTTTCTCACGAACGACCAAACTCCGATGTTCTGTGCCATCACTCGCTGTGGGATCAGCTCGTGAGCGATGCCGTCCGAGGTCCGATCTCCTATCCCTTCTTAGGGTGTTAAACTTTGCGTTAAACTTTAGTCGATGTTCCATAGGATGTTTATACATGTATAGAGTATTAAATATAGACTAATTATAAAATTAATTACATAGTTTGCGATTAATTTGCGAGACGAATCTTTTAAGCCTAATTAGTCCATGATATGGCAATATTGTGCTACAGTAACATGTGTTAATGACGAATTAATTCGGCTTAATAAATTCATCTCGTGGAATACTGATGGATTCTCTAATTTATTTTTTTATTAGTATCCGAACACCACATGCGATATCCTCATGTGACACCTCCTAAATTTTAGTTACCGAATCCAAACACCCCCTAAGAAAGAAGATTTCTCAAAAGCAATTTCACTATATAGAATATTATGCTAAGTAGAACATACTACATCTGTTTTAAATTATAGTTCATTTGACTTTTTTGACCATAAGTTTGACCACTCGTCTTATTCAAAAATTTATGTAAAATATCATTTCTTTTGTTATGGCTTGCTTTATTAACAAAAAATTCTTCAAGAATGATTTATTGACTATGTTTGCATAAATTTTTGAATAATAAGATGAGTGGTCAAATTTGGGGGAAAAGTCAAACGAACGGGGAGGGAGTCTTACTTAAAACTCATTCCTTATATCCATTCTTGCACGCGGTACCCACATGTCATAGATGCGTTTGTGCATGCCTCCACGCAAGGTTAACGAAATGATTCCTAAATCCCTGACAAAGAACAAGAATGCATCATATGGGTTCACAGACCTCGCGATCCAGAGATGTCCATCGGAAGAGATATCTCCAGAACCAAAATGGATCTCCCAACGTCTTCCAGCGCATGGTACATACAAGCCTCATTATCAAGTATCGTCATCTCTCTCTCTCTCTCTCTCTCTCTCTCTCTCCCCCCCCCCCCCCCCCCCCCTCCCTCCCTCCCTCCCTCCCTCTCTCTCTCTCTACACGTATTGTTTTATAGCTGACCGCAGAATAAGTTATTCTATGGTCATTTTGAGTTACGATAATTATTATACTAATATACAAGATTATAGTAACTCCCTCATAAGTGATTTACTATAGCATTATGGTAAATATCATCTTAAATTATAGTAACCCATGTATCGTAAATGTGTATTGGCCAGCTGCAGAATAGCCTTACCGTGTATGTATATATATATATATATATATATATATATATATATATATATATATATATATATATATATATATATATATATATATATATATATATATCAGCTGTTGATGGATGCATGCATCATCGATCCAAGCTAGCAAGTTTATTGTTTTTTTTTCTTCCTTCCTTCCAAGTCCTTAATTTGTTTTCTGCATTGAGATGACAAGCCATTCGTCTCTTTATCTTCTTTACATATATCTTATTGTTAGCAGCAAGCGTGCAAGTTGGGTACGTACGTTGGAACGACTTGCAAGCAAACGATGAGGCGATGGATCGACCGTCTCATCACTCCTTTTCATGGACTGATCGATTAGTGATTTCTATTAAAAAAACAAGTGTCTACTTGCCACATCTAAGACACGCATAATTACACTAGCAAAGCAAACACTAATCATGCTTGCACGCAGCGGCGGATCCAAAGGGGGGGCTGGGGGGGCTCCAGCCCCCCTAATGACTTGATTTCAAGTCTAATCACTGTAGCAAAAGCTTGATTTCACTATTAAATCTTCATGCAAATCAACATCTCCATTGTTTTAGCCCCTCCTTACCCGCATCGTGCATCCGCCACTGCTTGCACGCTTACCTACTCGCTCGGATCCGGCCCTTCACGCACGCACGGGTGTCTCCCTTCATAATCTAGTAATTATTATTTGGTTAGCTACTTAGCTGTATTTGCTTTCATGCACGCATCTATCTGTACTTTAATTTAGCCAAGAGGCTGGTACCTCCGCGTCCGCTGAAGAATTCAGCAGGGGCTCCGTTAATTAAGTTTTCTCTTGGCTCAGGGTCATGCACCAACTGGACTAATAAGATGGAGAAAGGAAAAATGTTAGCGCATACATAAATATTAACATCAGTATTAACCTACCGCCACTTGTACAGAATCGTGAATTACTACCGGTCCAAAAATTAAGTCCATCACGGTAAGAATTTGAACCGGCGGTGCGTTATCGGCAGTAATAGATGACATAGGCTTTCACTATCGGTGCTACAACCGGCCGGACAGTGATAACCCTCTGATCTAAATAATGAAAATGAGAGACACAGAGAGACTTGTGCTCTAAGGCCAGTCTCAATGGCTAGTTTCACTACACTGTTTCCAACATGACCACATCATCTAAAGTGGGATGAAACGATGAATGAAACAACCTTCATAGTGCAGCGTTTCATTTTACCAATTCCAAAGCTAAGTAAAGCATTTAATTGCTGCAGGATGCTGGGATCATATGCACCATATGCATCGTGTAGCCACTTCCACACATTCAGTATCTGCTTCCACACATTCAGTAAAGCATTTAATAGCCTGGAGCACGGGATCAGTCGGATGAAATTTTCCACCTCAACGCTAGTTTCACGCGATTTCCAACGACTTGGAAACGGAGCTCACTAGTGTCGTGGGGATGAAACGTTTCCCCTCTCTCTCCTCCTCGTTTCATGCAAAAACTCCAAATCTGCTGATGTGTCACCCTATTTAATATGCATGAAACCCCCATGAAATGCCCATTGAGACTGGCCTAACACATACTCTCCCCTTCTTAATTGAAATGATACGCAGAGCTCCTGCATATTCGAGAAAAAGAGAGACACACACAGTCCACCACTTGCCTAGCAGCCAGTGAGGCAAGCCCATGGTTGGCGCACCGGCGATGCGAACCTAAGACAGAGAGAGAGAAAAGATTGAACACATCACATATCAGTTCATCGTAAAAAAAGAGGGGGAGATTTAACACATCACAAATTGATTTATCACATCACCGAGAGTGAGAGAGATCGAGGGAGCCATAAATAAATAATCAAATTCATAGAACCAAGCTATGTGTGTTTAATGTTTGCACTAATGTGGCTGACGATCGATATACCATATATATACTCAATAATGGTACTTATACTTTATAAATAAAATCGTGGATCGACACATATTATTTGTGAACCGTCACACATGTTTATGTCATCCATCCACATGCATATATACATATGAAATATAATTCTGTGCCAGTTTGATGATATCATTCGAAAACCCGCATAGCTAGTTTTCGTATATATGTGTAGTCAAAGGTGGATGTGCACGTACGCCGGCCGGCCGCGGCAGTTGGCGTCGTGTCATCGTCGATCCAAAATGAAAAATGATATATGTTGCTCGTCCCAAAATACAGAAGGACCCCTGGCGCCTGCCGGAGCGGAGGTGCACATGCACATGCACGTGCATGCTCCGATCCCGTCGGTTGCTGAAGCTGCTGGCTGTGCTGGTCGTCGTCTACACACTAGAGAACGAAGTACAGATGGCGGTGGTAGAGCAGAAAGAGGCGACGGAGCGTGTCGTCCCTCGTCCGGATCCGGATCGAGGATGGAGGTCGCCGTCGCCATCGTCGGGTGGTGGTGCGTGCTTGATGGGCGGCGACAAACGCCGGCATTCGAGTGCGTCAGTCGTCACGCGACAGCGCCCGCAAATTCATCTATACCTAGCGCCCATCTTGGCTTCGGTGACAAGCTAGCTAGCGCCCATCAGCTGCAGCTGCATACATGCATGTCTCTTCTGTTTTTTTTATGAAAAATATGAATTTCAACTTCTTTTATATTTAGGATCTGCAGCTGGATGCATGTTTCTTCTGTGAACTTCTTTATATGAAAAAATATAAATTTGAACTTCCTTTATAATTTGCAAACACGAAGGATGCATGCATTTTCATCCATGCATAATGATCCATCACTAGTAGAGAACAGACCTTTGATCCTCGGTCAAAATGGGCTCTAGTCCTGGAATTTTTTGCGCCCGGGACTAGAGATACCTTTAGTCCCGGTTGGTGGCTCCAACCGGGACTAAAGGTCCCTGCCCAACGGCTACTGCGCCAGACAGAGGTGGCAGGGACCTTTAGTCCCGGTTGGAGCCACCAACCGGGACTAAAGGTATACTTTTACTCCCGGTTGGTGGCTCCAACCGGGAGTAAAGGTCTACTCCCGGGCCGTGGCTGCGCCCGGGGTTGAAAAGTTACCTTTAGTCCCGGTTGGATCCATCAACCGGGACTAAATGTTCTCCCTTTATAAATCGGCTATCTCCTCCTTCCTCCCCGAGCCCGAGCTCAGCACATTTTGAAGCTCACTGCAGTAGTGTTCTTGCTTCCTCCCTCCCTCCATTGTTCCTCCATCCATTCTTCGATTCCTCCATCGATTTCTTTGATTCCTCCGTCGATTTTTCAGTTGTAAAGGTTACCAATCTCATACTCTCATTTTTCACCATTTTCTTATGCCATTTTGTTCACTATATATATTTATGGTTCTTTATTGTGGTTTTTTCATTTGTAAGCAATTTGAGCTCAAAATCACTTCAAGCTTGCATATTTACATGAAAGAAGGTTAAAGTATATATAAATATAAACTTAGAAAATAGTTAGAAAATTATAGCAAATCCGTACTAGTTAAACTTGCGGACCGTGTTCAGCTCGGCGAGCATGTTCTCTGCCGAGCGGTAACGGACGTCAAGGAGGAGCTTTGATTCTACGAGGGAGAGCGACAACGGTCTCTCCCTCGTAGAATCGGAGCTCTTCCTTGACCAAGTACGGTGCCGTCCGGTGGAGAAATGCTCACCGAGATGATCACGTAAGAAAGGTCAACTAGTACGGATGGTTATTTATTCACATGTCCCGATATCGTCGCAGTAGTCTGTCAATCACCGTACCTAAACGTAGTATATATAAATAAAAACTTAGAAAATAGTTAGAAAATTATAGAAAATCCGTACTAGTTGAACTAGCGGACCGTGTTCATTTCGGCGAGCATGTTCTCTGCCGAGCGGTAACGGACGTCAAGGAGGAGCTTTGATTCTACGAGGGAGAGCGGCAACGGTCGTGGAAGACCGTGTTCCCTTCCTCGTAGAATTAGAGCTCTTCCGTGGCCAAGTACGGTGCCGTCCGGTGGAGAAATGCTCGCCGAGATGATCACGTAAGCAAGGTCAACTAGTACGGATGGTTATTTATTCACACGTCCCGATATCGTCGTAGTAGTCTGTTATGTGTGTACACTCCCATTCTTCTGTTAATTTGCGGAAATATCATGTGAATTACTTACCTGCCGCAGTAAAAGACGAGAACACAATGACCATTAAAAATATCATTGTTTAGAGATCTAGATAATTTTATAGTTTGTTAATTTTATTTGTTTATAAAAGGAGAAATTTATAGTGTATTAAAAAATGAGTATAGAGAGTAGATGGCAACTGCTTCCGGGTCCTCGGCCTCTCATGGGTTTCCAAAGCGACTTAGGCCGGGCCTTCCTCTCATTCCATGCGGCAAGTGTCGTGATGAGACGAAGATTGTGATGGAGTACCGAGTGAAGAAGGAGGGTCCCAACAAGGATCGTATCTTCTACAAGTGTCCGGATCGCAATGTGAGTTATTTTATTGTATTTAATGATTATGGTTAGTTTATACCTATTTTCATGATGGTTGTGATTAAAGTTCTAATTTTTTGTTTTAATTTCAGTGGGATGGCAGTGGACGATGTTCAGGCTTCTACTGGGAGGAAGAGTATGTTGAACTCGTGCAAAAATATCTTGCACAACAGGCAGATACGGCGGCTAATGAGACAGTGATCCAGCCGAAGAAGCCCAAAGATGTTGCACAATCGGGGGATCTGTCTGTTTTAGTTGAGATTGGTCACGAAATCCTTGTGCTCCTGAAATGTATTTTAGCTTTAGTTCTTTTAGTGGTAGTTGGGATTGTCTACATTGTAGCGATGCTTTTATAAATTTGTATCTTTTGTGGTGGCACGCATGTTGTATAAATAATTAATTATGATCTAGGTTTTAATATGATATTTATGTCATGTAATGCAGATGAGCCGTCATTGGATGTATAATGCTGATCGCCGCTCCCAAGAGTTCATTGACGGCGTGCATTCTTTGTTACGTGCGGCCGAGGCAAACAAACGCGACGGTTTCATGTGCTGCCCATGTGCCATATGTAAGAATACGGTGGAATATCCTTGCTCAAGGACTCTTCATTCACACTTGTTCAAGTCGGGTTTCATGCCAAACTATATTTGTTGGACAAAGCACGAAGAAACCGGTGTTGTAATGGAAGAAGGTGAAGAAGAACAATGGGACGACAATGATATTATTCCTGATGGTGCGTGCTTCAATGATACTGCAATGGGAGAAGCTGAAGAAGAGGTAGCCGCAGAAGATGAGCCGGCTGATGATCTTTGTCAGGTCATTCGTGACGCACAAAGAGAATGTGAAAGTGAAAAGGAGAAGATCAAGTTCGAGCGGATGCTAGAAGATCACAAGAAATTGTTGTACCCAACTTGTGATGCAGGGCAGAAAAAGTTGGGAACCACACTAGAATTGCTGTAATGGAAGGCAAAGAATGGTGTATCTGACAAGGGATTTGGAGAGTTACTAAAAATCCAAAAGAAGATGCTTCCGAAGTACAATGAATTGCCCGCCACTACCTACGAAGCAAAACAAGTTGTCTGTCCTATGGGGCTAGAAATAGAGAAGATACATGCATGTCCTAATGACTGCATCCTGTACCGTGGCGAAGAGTACGAGAAATTGGATGCATGCCCGGTATGCCATGCGTCGCGGTATAAGATCAGGCGAGATGACCCTGGTGATGTTGAGGGCGAACGTCCGCGTAAGAAAATCTCTGCCAAGGTTATGTGGTATGCTCCTATAATACCACGCTTGAAACGTCTGTTCAGAAACAAAGAACATGCAAAATTATTACGATGGCACAAAGAAGACCGTAAGGTAGACAATATGTTGAGACACCCTGCTGATGGGTCCCAGTGGAGAGCAATCGACAAAGAATTCCCGGAGTTTGCAAATGACGCAAGAAACTTAAGGTTTGCTTTAAGTACAGATGGTATCAATCCTTTTGGAGAGCAGAACAGTAGTCATAGCACTTGGCCTGTTACTCTAAGTATCTACAACATTCCTCCTTGGTTATGCATGAAGCGGAAATTCATTATGATGCCTGTGCTCATCCAAGGCCCGAAGCAACCTGGCAATGACATCGATGTGTACCTGAGACCACTTATTGACGAACTTCTCATTTTGTGGAATAAAGAAGGTGTACGTGTGTGGGATGAGTACAAACAGGAACACTTTGATCTGCGAGCATTGTTGTTCGTAACAATCAATGATTGGCCTGCTCTAAGTAATCTTTCAGGACAATCAAACAAGGGATATAATGCATGCACACACTGCTTCGGTGATATTAGAGGTGTATTCTTGAAAAAATGTCGAAAGGTCGTGTACCTTGGCCATCGTCGATTTCTTCCTGCAAATCATCCCGTAAGAAAGAAAGGCAAGCATTTTAAAGGGAAGGCAGACCACCTGACCAAGCCTCGCAACCGAACCGGTGAGGATGTACTCGATATGGTCAATGATGTGAAAGTCGTCTTTGGAAAAGGACATGGAAGCCAACCTATTCCGAAAGACGCTAACGGTCACGCACCCATATGGAAGAAGTCCATATTTTGGGACCTACCCTATTGGCAAGTCCTGGAGGTCCGTAGCTCGATCAACGTGATGCACCTGACGAAGAATCTTTGTGTGAACCTGCTAGGCTTTATGGGTGTGTATGGAAAGCCTAAGGACACATTTGAAGCACGACAGGACCTGCGTTGTTTGAGAGAAAGAGACAACCTGCATCCAGAGAAGACAGATGATGGACGCCATTACTTACATCCTGCTAGCTACACTCTAAGCAAAGAGGAGAAGGAAATCATGTTTGAATGCTTAAACAACATCAAGGTACCATCTGGATTCTCCTCGAATATAAAGGGTATTATAAATGTGCCAGAGAAGAAATTCTGTAACTTAAAGTCCCATGACTGTCACGTTCTCATGATGCAATTACTTCCAGTTGCATTAAGAGGAATTCTACCTCCAAATGTATGTCTAGCCACCGTGAAGCTATGTGCATTCCTCAATGCAATTTCTCAGAAGGCAATTGATCCAACTGATCTAGCTAAACTACAGAATGATGTGGTTCAATGTCTCGTCAGCTTTGAGTTGGTGTTCCCTCCTTCCTTCTTTGATATTATGACACACCTCCTAGTTCACCTAGTCAAGGAGATTTTCACTCTCGGTCCTGTGTTCCTACACAACATGTTCCCCTTAGAGAGATTCATGGGAGTCCTGAAGAAATATGTTCACAACCGTGCTCGCCTAGAAGGAAGCATCGCCAAGGGCTATGGAACAGAAGAGGTCATTGAGTTCTGTGTTGACTTTATTCCCGACCTTGACTCGATTGGTGTTCCTGAATCGAGACATGAGGGGAGACTAAGCGGAAAGGAGACACTAGGGAGGAAAACATATATTGGTACGGATGATGATTATTTTAATAAAGCGCACTACACAGTTCTACAGAACTCCTCTTTGGTAGATCCGTATATTGAGACACACAAGGATCTCTTACGATCCGAGTTTCCAGGGAAGACTGAAGCTTGGATTACGCATAAGCACATGGAAACTTTCGGCGGTTGGTTGTGAAAAAAATGTCAAGGTGATGAGAGCATCCATGAGCAACTGTATTTATTGGCTATGCAACCATCATGGCATATCGTCACATACAAAGGGTACGAGATAAATGGGAACATATTCTACACAGTAGCCCAAGATAAAAGGAGTACCAACCAAAACAGTGGTGTCCGCATAGATGCCACAGACCCGAATGGGAATAAGCAGACATATTATGGACGCATAGATGAAATATGGGAACTAGAATATGCACCTACTTTGAAGATCCCATTGTTCAAGTGCCAATGGGTCAAGGTGACCGGAGGCGGGGTAACAGTAGACAACGAGTATGGAATGACAACAGTAGACCTTAGTAATATTGGGTACAAAGACGAACCATTCGTCCTTGCCAAGGATGTGAATCAGGTGTTCTATGTCAATGATATGTCTACCAAACCAAAAAGAGGAAAAAACGATAATGACTCAACCAAAGAGCCAAAGCGCCACATAGTTCTTTCAGGGAAAAGAGTCATCGTGGGAATTGAGGACAAGTCGGACATGTCAGAAGAATATGAAAAGGATGACCGAATTCTGCCCTTCAAAGTGAACAAAGACCCTAGCATCTTGGTAAATGATGAGGACACTCCATGGTTACGAAGCGATCATAACCAAGGGACATACGTAAAGAAGAAGTTCACTGCTGTGCCCACTTGATGATATAGTGATTTAATATAGTGTGTGTTTAAGATATTATGTAATAATTATGAATTTAGATGTTTATTATGTCATGTTTCAAATTAAATCAATGTTTGATTTGGTGGGATTTCTCTCTCAAAAAGGTAAATTAGGATATTGAGTGATGAAAAATTAAAATATTAACGTTAAAATGATGTGAAAACAAATTTCCTGTCCAAAACCAATAGTTTTAATAATTTTAATTAAACACTATATTTTTGCATTAACGAAATAATAAATATTAGTTACATTATGTTTTATGATTCTAACAAAAAATAAAAAAAGTTAGGTTATAAATTTTTCCTATGTGCAATAAACAAAAAGAAAATTCATATTTTTAACAAAACAATTTTATGCCTTTTATTTATTTTACTATGTATTTAACAAAAACTATTGCATTTCTATTGTATTTAACAAGACTATTGCTTAAAACAGGCGGGAAACGAAACTGCAGGCCACCTTTACTCCCAGGTGGGAAGCGCTGCAGTTTCGTGGCCCGCCAAAAAAATCCTTTACTCCCAGTTGGTAATACGCACCGGGAGTAAAGGGTTTTTACTCCCGGTTGGTGGCTGGCACCGGGAGTAATTCTCTCTGGTATATAACCTCCAGCGCCTGGCGTAGATCGATCCGCTCGTCTTCTTCCTGGTCGAACACCGCCGCCCTCTTCTTCCTCGCGCCGCGTCTGTTCGCCTTCCGAGACACTGGCGCCGCCCTCTTCTTCCTCGTGCGGCCTCCACCGCGCGCGCCCGTGGCCCTCCACCGCGCCCTCCACCGCGCCCTCCTCCGCGCCGAGGCCCTCCACCGCGCGTGTTGCCCCACCGCGCCCGAGGCCCTCCACTGCCGAGCTTGAGGTGATATGTTCATCGATCTCTTTGTACATTCGCCCGAGCCCTCCACTGCCGAGTTATAGATCACGTCGAAAACTACAACTTTGGTGTAAGCCATGTCAACGCTCGAGGTCGATTGAAAATTCCAAATTTTGAATCACAAAATCTAGGAACTGAAAATGAATATTTGGAACTCTAAATGATTTTAAATAAAAAACATATCTTAACGCAAGTTTTGAATATTTGGATATTATATGGATAAATTAGCAAGTTTAATTAGAGTGTCAAAAACTGCATTTTATGGTACTAAAATACATTTTAAGATCACTGGGACCTGAACTCATGACAAGTTTAATTAAGGACCACCAATGAAATTACTTTAGAAATTAATTAGATCGATGTAAATCCATGGCTTGTATAATAAACACGCTATATATTATTTGGAAACAACGCTACGAACCATCCGCTAATGAACTTTCGTACAAACTCCTCAGGATGGCAACCATTGTCGTTGTCACTAAAGCTGAAAATGATCCAGCCCATCAACCGCCATATATTCATCACTATATGATATTGTCGTTGTAGGATATATAATGGTCAAATAGGAACTCAATTTTGATACCCAGTTTGTAAACTAAGCGTTTTTTAGTTTATAAAAAAATATCACATGTGATGATGTAAGCAGTTTTGGTTGGACTTGCATGCATGGCTACAGACAAATAAAGGAAAACTTCAACGTTTCTTCATTTATGAACTTTGAATATACAGATATAATATATTAATGTTGCTAAAGTAATATGAGCATTACATATTTTTTCTGGGAAGACTATCTTCAAACTTTATATCATAGCATCAGAGATCGCCTGTAGAAGAAGAAAATAAATTCTTATCATTTCAGAAATAGTAATGTTTATATTAGCAATAAGACATATATACTTACATTTCATAATGACTTATACTTACATTATTAACATAGAATTTTCTCATATGATGAATGACTACATGGTTCACATGGTACATAGGATCACAACATCACGCACCGACACCGCCCCGGCCCGCCTCACGTCGTCGTCGTCGTCAGCACGCCGGCCCACCTCACGTCGTCGTCGTCAGCACACCGGCCACCGCGCTGACATGTATATATACGTCATTTGTATTCATATGCATGTATATATATACATCGCGGAGCACCGCCGCCATCGTTCGTCCATGCGTTTCTATGTATACGGCGGAGCACCGCCGCCCTCGTTCACCCATGTGTACAGACATATATACGGCGGAGTGGAGCACCGCCACTCTTGTCACACCGCCCTTTCTCATGGCCTAGTTGATCAACATTCATATTATCGTTATCGTTAATGCTAAACAATCACACCAGGGCGAACCGCGCTGTTGATGTCACCGACGTGGTTCGCCCTAGTCACCGACGCAATTTGCCCTCGGCCGTTTATGATAGCCCTAATTCGCCCTAGTACCGACGTAGTTCGTCCTAGTGTGGCGAATTGCGTCTATGACCGAGGGGCAAGATTTAATAATGCATATTGTTCATAGATTTTACGCATGTAAGCAAAGATTTGACGTACTATATATTGGTTTTGTTTTTTGAAGCTAGATGGCCGACCCGAGAAACATGGATGAGGAGGAGTTGATGATGAATTTGATCAACACTCAAGTTGCCGGCGATGATGGTGCTAAAAATAACGTGCAAGAGGATGCAGATGACGGGAGTCAGTACTTAGCTCTTGAACAAAATGAGCAACAACATATTGGCCAAGTATATATTTTTTATTATTAGCTATATATATTATCATATGTCTTATGTGTGCTCATGACATTAAAAATAATGTTTATGTTTTGTAGCCCTCTGGATCGACATCAACAACTACAACGAAGAGTAAAAATGTTCGAGGTCCCAAAAAGCCATTGGAGGGTCGCTTCATCATCTCGGAGTTCAATGTGGATACAGGAGAACCGGGGGGCCGAATAAAATGAAATTTGTGCACCACTGTGGTTACCTTGTACAGGACCGGCTCCCGATTAGTACCCGTGAATGGAAGAAGAAGACCAATGCTCCTCATATCAGTTTTGTCTCCGATCGTGACAAGGCGTTAATTTGGAATGATGTCTTGGTACATTTCATGCTCTAAACAGATGGTTATGATGATATAATAGATGGTGATGAATTGAAGGAGCGAGTTAGGGATTGGGTAATGAAGAAGATGGCCACCCAGTTTCAGACTTGGAAGAAACACCTATACACGACGTATGTCAAGAAGAACATAGCACCAGATTTTACTGTCCCAGGCCCGATCTCAAAGCAGAGGCCCTATTGGGATGAGTTTGTACAGTACAAGACTTCGGAAGAGGGTGTGAGTCGGGTGATAAAGAACCAACATAATGCCCAACAGAAGACATACCACCATACCTTGGGATCAGGTGGCTACCCGACTGCCATTAAGAAGTGGAACAAAATGGAAGCAGACCTTCTTGCCAAGGGTATCAGACCAGAATCACTCGAGTGGGGAGAACGTGCAAAGAATTGGTTTTTCGCTCATGGGGGAACACTAGACCAGGAGACAGGGAAGTGCGTTTATGGCGCAAGACTGCAAGAAGCAGTAGAAAGATTGTTTTATGCTCAGAGAGCTACTGCTAGTGGTGCGTTCAGGCCCAATAGAGAGAAGGATGAGCTGACATACGCCATCGGGACTATTGAACATGGTGGCCGAACTAGAGGCAAAGGAAGTGTCTCGTGGGAGCATGGATTCCCTCAGGATAGACCTTCCTATAGAAGTCGCCAGAGAAAGAAGGAAGAAGAGGCACAGCGGCTCCAGAGGTTGGAGGAAGCGGTGCGTGAAGCACAGGAGCGGGAAAAAAACCTTGAAGCGAGAATGCAGGAGGAAATCAGAAGGCAAGTGCAAATAGCAGTGAGTGCAAGCAAGCAGGCATCAGAGCCAGGAATCAACATTAGCCAATCTGTTCAGTTGAAAAGCAGCTGCGCTTCCACGGAGATACCAAATCAAGGGGACATAGGACTGCGCTTCCCTGTGGATGACATCACTGAACCTTGTACAACGTGTGAGCTACACATTCCGAAGAAGAATTCCACAATCAAGGTGGCTATCGATCTTGTTAATCCTATCGACCGAACCAAGACACCAAGGATTCATGGGAATATAATCCAAGAAGGATATGCTACCATCTCGGTAGATAAAGCTGAAAAAGGTTTTAGTGATTTGCCTCTTGACATTCCTGGAGGTGATGGCGAGAAGACTCTAGGAGAAGCGGAGAAGACATTCATTCTATGGCGCAAGCGCTACATCATCATTCCAGGGATGTCGGCTCCACCTCCTCCTGAACTACCTCACCATAGGTACATGCGGATGAAAACACTACATCATTAATTTGTATTGGCTTAAATAATTAACAATCTGCTCATAATAATATGTCATTCCTTTTTTTGTAGCAGATCCTCCCCCAACCTAAATCCAATTGTTCAATCGCAAGATCATCATAGTGCTCTGTACGATGACATTGTGTTGGAAGACGAGGCTGCATCCACACCATCTCCAAGGAGGTCTCCAACGCCGCAGCCGCCACCTCCAAGGAGGTCTCCAACGCCGCTGCCAACACCTCCAAGGAGGTCTCCAACGCCTCCCCCGCCCCCGCCTACCAAGAAGCCTAACAAGAGGCCAGCCCCTCAAACAAAGAACCAGTCCCCGCCTGCAAAGAAAGCCACCGTGAAATCAAGGGCTATTCCCAAAATAATATCTGAAGAGAAGGAAGAAGGAATTGATGCATATAAAAAAGACATGTCTAGATTCTATGACAAACTTAAAATGAATCAAGAAGCAAGGAGAAACCCGGAGAAACCGTACTTCTTTGTAGCTCCAGATATTCTAAGAAAAAATGTGACTTCTTACCAGCAACAACAGCGGGAATCTCGTAAGCCATCCAAATCAACGTTATCAGACTATGACCGCACTCTCACCAAGTCAATTGAGGCGGCACAGAAAAAGAAGCGGGCAGGGAAAGGAGTTGCCCAACTCGGACAACAAGCGCACCAATCAATCCCTCCGCTAGTTGTTGGTAATGAATATGGTTCGAATTTAGGATTAATGCATCAGGCAAACATACCTCCGGATGTCGATTTGGATCACCTTGGTGAATTTCTTGATGAGACTGGTCTCGACCTTTACCAGATGTTTGGTGATGGAAACATTGAGAGTGCGGCGAAGGTTGATATTTGGAAGAAAAAATTTGTACTAGGCCAGAGTCTATACAACCCTCAAGCCTTATCTGATCTGGGGACGCAAATGTACCTGCTAAACAAGTGGTACATGCAGGCGTCTACCAGTGGAGACTTCTGCGTTGGTGTCAGAATTAGAGACGAACATTGGTTCCGTGGCGATGAT
Source organism: Miscanthus floridulus (assembly GCF_019320115.1). Taxonomy (NCBI): domain Eukaryota; kingdom Viridiplantae; phylum Streptophyta; class Magnoliopsida; order Poales; family Poaceae; genus Miscanthus; species Miscanthus floridulus. Next base: position 157,363 of record NW_027098219.1, read on the forward strand.
GTTATGTATGTTGACTTTGCAGAATTTCATCAACTATGCCACCTGACCTCTCTGGACAAAGTTATCATTAGCTGCTATTGCCTGTAAGTAATAATTCTTTCGATCTATTATTAAACTCATCATATGTGTGTATATGCATATAAATTATCCTAACAAGTACTATATATATGCAGATTTACAATGACAGAGCTCAGAAAGGAAGGCTGCAATGAAATTGGTTTTGTTGATCCCCATATAGTATTCAAAGACCCAATTACTCCAAAGACTAATTGGAAGTCTGAGTCAGAGAGTAACCTCATGAACTTCTTAGTGAACCAACGCCACAAGACGGATATACTCTTTCCCTATAACTTCAAGTGAGTGTTAATCATGTCGATCATATCCTTAATGGCTCATATGTTGATTCTAGTTAATTAATGAGTGTTATGCGTTATATCCTATAAACACATGCAGCAATCACTGGATATTGATGGACATCGATCTGGTGAAAAGTCACTTGATAATCTATGACTCGATGAGAAAACCACAACAAGACTACCAAGATATGATAGATATTATCCAGAGGTAATTTCGAGATCTCTAGCAACTATATATACACACAAACATGATGATTAACTATATCTGATGACGTGGCAAATTTTTTATTGGGCAGTATTTGGAAAACCTTTATTGAGAAGCAACACATGGAAAAATGCAAAGCGCCACTGAATGTAATCCCTTTGAAAGTAAGTCCCCTGAATCGCATCATCTTTATTAATTAAACATATAGCTTTCACCGGATCACCAGATTGGATGATAAATCTTTTTCTCGTAAAGTGGTGTCTGAGGCAGGAACAGGGGAACAACTACTGTGTTACTATGTTTGCAAGTTTATCAAGGTACTCTCCCAAAGAACTCCTACAGAGAGACTCAAAGTACGTTAAAAATACACTATATATTCATTTAATTATTATTATTGATTGTGTTACTATGTCTTTATATATATATATATGTACATATATTAATTTATTTTCCTTTAATTCAAACCTGTAGACTCGATGGTTGGAGGAAAAGGTCATACGGCAAGACTAAATCAAAGCAATTCAAGAGTCTATAGCCGGATTTTTTAATGAGCAGGTCATCGATTCCAAGGGCGAGTTCTACTTCGACCCAACACTGCCATTGAAGCCAAGCTAGAGGATGAGAGGAAACTTGTTATGTCACAACAACTATAATGCAATCTTTTGTAATATATGCACATGAAATAATATAATGTAAAATACACATATGCATGCATGCATGTAAATATATATATGATGCATGCATGCATATATATATATATATATATATATATATATATATATATATATATATATATATATATATATATATATATATATATATATATATATATATATATTTCTATGCTTGAATTGTGTGATTTAATATGTTCATTGTGCTTGAATCGAAACATACTATATGCGCGTATAAATGTATAATTAGCAGCGTACAATACGACTTTGAAAACCTATTTTGAAAAGAAAACAAAAAAATGAAAAGAAAAGAAAAAAGAAAAAAACCTTTAGTCCCGGTTCGTATTACCAACCGGGACTAAAGGTGCCGGCCATCGTGGCATGTCAGGAGGCACCTTTAGTCTCGGTTGGTGTTACCCACCGGGACTAAAGGTCCTCCTTTAGTCCCGGTTCCTGACCCGGGACTAAAGGACCCCCTTTAGTCCCGGATGCTTACTCCCGGGTGGGGAACCGGGACTAGAGGGGGTTCCCCACCGGGAGTAAAGCTCGGTCCTCTACCAGTGCATCCTCTAGCTCAGGCAGCTAAGATTGTGAAGACTTCATGGTCTCAGTCTCAACATCATGGCTCCTTGAGGATCGGATGAAATACATTACGCTCTCTCTGTGGTTGGTTCTTCCTGCAGCTTCTCCATCAAGATGCACGCACAAGCGCTAAGCTAAGTCGGGAATTTAAAAAAAAAAGAAAGAAAGGAAGGAAGAAGGAGAGATGCGTGATAGCTTGGTACAGCATGTTGCACCGTCAAATCTTTATTTATGGACGGGTGACTCAGTCGGTTCGGGTATATATGTTTGGTGGCCAAATTTTATATAATTAACTAACATTATCACACGTACGTACGCCCATTCTTCAACGTCAAGCTACACACCGATGCGTTGGAGTTGCGTCCCAGCCACGGACTCATATATATACTGTATAAATATCCCATCTGAAATACATGCATGTGTGCTCAATGTTTTGACTTTTTTTTTTCTCACTCGCACAAACATATAAATTATAGGAACCATTTGTGCCAGATAATTAATAGCCGGCCCATTTCATTACTCCAATCAAATTGTTGAATTCATTTGACCTCATTGTGGGATGCCGGCCGCCCACCATTTCTAGCTAGTGTCCATGATCAAAAGACAACAACTTTTCTTTCTTCCTATATATAATAAAGTGTTACATACTGTCAATAACCACTCCAATGCTTTTCTTAACTGATATGGGAATGCTTACTTTCACAGTTAGGGTAGGCATCTGCCTCTCTCTATATATGCTAACAACAAACTAGGAGTATTTTCTACAAACCTAATATAATTTTTCTGAATCTATAAATCCTGAACTAAAATAGGAGGTTTAATTT